>NC_139229.1:76578549-76752202 GCF_977018435.1 Lepisma saccharinum | reverse complement strand
GTTAGGCATTCATTGAGAGGTCCTACTTGGGGCATTTTACTCGTGGAGTCTTATTGTTTATACAATAAACCACACCTATCTTCAAACAACCATTACCATAATTTCAAAGTACAATACTTACTAGTGTCTAAATTGTAACAAGGTTGCTACTTACCTCTCTCTTAATTAGCAGAATTCCCACTGTTGTGCACCGATGTACAAACTTTCATTCACACAAAATCAAGTCATGGCGGACTACAGCACCTGATACTTGGGAAGGTATCAGCAGTAACGTTACTCGTTAGTAAAGTCCTTTTACATATTGTTTCAGATGTTCAAGGGAAAAGGCAATGCAGGTGGGAGAAGGTGGGATGTCCAACAAATGGAAAGTTAGTATATTATCAGTCTATATTATATTCCTTTTGTACATCTATATTCTTTATGAAAGCTCAATAAAAGTAATTCATTTACTACATATCACATATTTACATTTCTTTGCGTCTTTTCCAATTTTTGGAACTTGTTAAATGAGGGGTCCGACTTTGGCCATTTTTTCTCCGTTGTTACTTTTCGTCCCTTTTTACAGAAATGTTTACTGGCAAAGCATCGTGCGCTTTAAGGTGGATTAAGTTACTCAAAACGTTAGCAAACATATCATTGAACCCATATTATTAAATTTCTAATAGAAATAATATGCCATAATGACACCAGAGATGAAAGACAAAATGGGGGTCCTACTTTGGTAACTTCCCTCTACTCTCGACATTGTTTCACCAAGCCATCGCCATCAGCGAAACAGAGCACCTTCAAGAGGAAATAAGACACCTGCGCACAGCCTTCAAACAGAATGGGTACAGTGAAGTAAGTATCACCAAGACACTAAAGAGAGTAACACACAAGAACAACCAACGAACAAACCCGGACCCACCTGATAACCAAGAAAAAAAGAAGATATCCATCGTCTCATACACTGGTAACCTCTCGGCAATCATCAGCCGCATTCTTTCAAAATACAACATCAAGACGATCCTCAAACCGCCATCGAAATTCAGAAGCAGACTTCGAAACCCTAAAGAAGACCTAGGACAGAAGACACCCAGGGTTTACCGTATAACCTGTTCCTGCGGTAAAGCCTACATTGAACAAACTGAGCAGACAATCGGACAGCGTTGCAAAGAACACGCCAGCTACATCAAGAATTTTCATCCCGAAAAATCAGGATTAGCAGAACATTCCATCCAGGAGAGCCATAGAGTTTGACTTCACAACCACCTAAATCATCAAATTACTGAGACCGTCTCATTAAAGAAGCAATAGCCATACACAGGGAAAAAGAAAACCTCGGGACTCGAACTGGACCCAGCCTGATTAGCGATAGTCGACTGGAAGCGCGGACGTCCGAGAAACGCTACCCGATTGCCTCTCCACCTACGCCAAATACAGGCTGACTTATCTCTGCACTTCAATCCCTGAAGATGAGAGTGACGTTTTGCTCTTGAAAGCTCGGAAGTCTATCCGGAAATCACCTGACTGATTGCCCGAGAAAACCTCTTCAATATTCGCCGTCAGAAAAGATGCAAGTATTATTTCAGTTCTACATAAAAATTTAACAAATTTTCATTAAATTATAATTAACCATAATTTATACAAACAATATAAGTAATAAAATTTAAAATACACTCCTTTTCTTTAAAATTGTTATTAAAAATAATAATTTTATTTAATTACTGTTGAGCCTAGAAGCTGCGATATATTCAGGATAATTATTATAAGATATTATGCACTCTTGGGTGTGAAATGTTTTGAAATAACATGGGACATTAAAACATTTCTTCTCACAATTCTAAGAATCTCAACTCCCTTGTTCTTTCGGACTAACACTTGGTTCAAGATATTTCAAGGATTTGACTGACGGAAATTTCTTTGTATGTGAAAACAAGTTGAAGTTAGTGTAAAAGTAACTCTTAATTTCGTAACTAGTTACTTGCAAAATAACTGCTGCACGAACAATTATTAATTTCAAAAAGTAACAGTTACAATTACTCCAAAAAAAAAAGTAACCACTACTTCCAAACTCTTGGTGGCGACTATGTAGAGAATTGAATGATTGATTGAGTTGGTGTTTTAAGTCCAGTTAAGGTTAATCGGGACTGGACCTATAGTTTAAAGTGGAATCCGAACCACCATGTGCCTCCACTGGGCATCGAACCTGGGACTTGTTGATTACAAGGCGACGACGCTACCCTACCACTGCGTCATAGGGGAGGCTATATATCGAGAATTGAGAAACGTGTACCGTTATTTTTAAAAGTACAACGAAACTTAAAGAAACTAAACAAAAGTGTGTGTAAGAGGTCTAAAATAAGCTTCCTCCTATACCCAGCAATCTGTAAATTGGATTTTCTTTTGGCTTCGTCGCATCGCGAAGAAAAGCACAAATCCTCCGTCTGGGTCATACACTCGGCCAAGAAGGATGAAAATCCTAGAAAATTGAAGTTTCATAATTGAAATTATGACTTTTCGTAATGAAACACCAATTAGGTTGAGTACTTACTGACGAGTGTCACGAAGGGCAGCGAGGATTGGTTGAAGTGCAGGGGGAGAC
Organism: Lepisma saccharinum; assembly: GCF_977018435.1. Classification (NCBI taxonomy): domain Eukaryota; kingdom Metazoa; phylum Arthropoda; class Insecta; order Zygentoma; family Lepismatidae; genus Lepisma; species Lepisma saccharinum. The sequence continues at coordinate 76,749,618 of NC_139229.1, read as the reverse complement.
AAGCATCCTCCGGTCTTCTTGTTCCAGTACCTAAAGAGAAAAGAAATGTGACGTGAGATATGCGAACAGAGCTTCACAAGTTTATGTCTAAATGTAAAGAGGCAGACATTCAAAGAGTAAAAGGACGATTTTTTTTTCTATTTAGAAAACTGTACTGTTGAAACTAAAAGAATGACACGGCAATAACAATTGTATGGTGGAGTCGATATTACGTACGTTCACGTACGTAGTTTCAGCCTACAGAATTTTAGCACCATATTGTTAATGATGAGTCACGTGATGTCTACCATTGGCTGTAACTGTCAGACAACTTCCACTCATCCTCATCGTCGCAATTAGCCAAAGTGACAGAAAAGGGGCGCTAAATAACACAATTCAAAATAAAAACCTTGAATGTATGAAGACGCTGGTTTCGGTAAAATTTTCAAATATCAAACCAAAGTCTTTAATGTTATAGGGCACATCAGGATGCAAAATGGGTTTTAACCAGGCCTCATAACCTAACAACGTAGGAATTATTAAATTGTTATTGTGAAAATAAAGCATGCAAGTTGGTTGAGTGTGTTAAGTTTGGTGCTATCTGCATGTTTGAAAAACCTATTTTCGCAAAGTGTTGGCAGCTGGGTATGCACCACACTAAACCAGTTTTGACTGAGGCTGAGACCTTGCGTCGTGTGTTTCCTCTTATTTTTACCCCATTTGACATTTCTGCCAAAATGTGAATGTACATTACAGGTATTTTAAGGTGTATTTGAATGATTCCATAACTGCAGCGTTTGATGCCTGACTGTTCAATACAGATATGGGAAAAGGGGACTGCACAGGGTGTCTACCAGTCAAGAAATCAACGTGTAGGTCAAGAAAATCAAGAAAAAGTCGAGAAATTATGCTTGTGGTCAAGAATTTTCGCTTCTTTTTCAGTATAGTGAATTTACATTGTTATATACCTGTACTGGAATTTCATAAAATTGAATATTTGGAAATCTAAAATTGTATTCAGTTGTGGTTTTTTTTTTTTACTTTGTTCCTTAAGAATTACATTCTTGTATGCATGAAGTGTTGTAAACATATTAAAGAAATGTGGCCATTCCCCATCCAGGATGAAGTCTCAAGCATTAATAATTAAAGCAAGTCTAAATCTCTTGTTAAACTACAGCTTCAGTTTTCATCTTAACCGGCCTTGTGAAATAAGAAAAAGGGAGGGAAAGGTCATGAAAAAGTAAATAATTTTGTTAAAAAGGTTGATGACTTGATTATAATCTGTTCAACTTTGAAGACCGTGGAAAAAGGCAACACACAAGATATAGAACCTGAGCTGTAAAGAGAGGGAAAGTGGTTAGAGAAAGAAGGCGTAGGCTAGCTATTGACGTCATGATAAGGGGAAAAGACGAAAATTTGCAGGACCAGGTGCCGGGCATGATGCCAGGGAGGGAGAGCCCCCCACCCATTCGACCGAAGACGATTTTTTTCCCTCTGCTTTTTTACAGCAGGCCCAAGTTAGTTCATTCTTTGGAGTTATGATGGAAGTCATTGGCAAAGAACTTGAAGCTAAACGTGGGAGGCGCGTCAGCTATTCGCCCGCACCTGTGCCTCTTACATCCGGTTTCGGATCCTGCAGGAGGGAAGTCACGTGATATGGAAGTCCCTCTCAGGTGCTCACAAATTCTACATCATCCACCGTGGGTGACAACCACCTCTACTAATTTGTCCGCCTAATCTCCCAGCCCCTTGGATGTTTTTCAAGCGGTGACACCCAACTCTTGAGATAGTTGCAAGCTGCTCGAGGAAGCAGGAGAGATTCTTGACGCAAATGGGCGGCAAACTCCTAAACTCTAATTCTTATCACTAGGGGGAGCAGTATTTTACCACATTTTCATATTTCGTACTTTTATAGCTTTTGTAAAGTAAATTTAAGCAGCCTATACCAGCTTTAAATTGCATCTTTTTCGCTCTTAATTTAGTGCTCGGAAAGCACGTATTTAATTTTACATTACCCAGGTGAGGTTGTAATACGTGCAAATGCACGAAACAATTTTTAAACTAACTTTGTACTTACTGTAACAGGTATCAAGCGCTGAACAACTTTTCATAATTAGTGTTACCTCGCTACACTGAACACTTATCTGGCGGAGATCGTGTTCAGTGTCAGTACACCACCTATGATAATTTGTTCAGCAACTAGTAATATTTCTACATGAGCATTTACGATTGTACTTCTTTACACGGGAAGCATAGAAACAAGGCATTAAACTTTGTTATCGACGTGACGTGAATACTTGTATACCCAACGGAAAAAGTATCAGTAGGGCGAATTGTCCATTACCATAACATTTCCATTCAGTCTGGTTTCCACAATATGATGATCATGAAATGAAATTGAAACGTCTAGGGTAGACAACAAAATGTCACTCCTTAAAACAACATAAAAAAACAATGCAAACAGATGGACAGTTTGCTTACTACGTATTATCGTTGCTGTTGGCTCTACACTACAGTTTGTTAAATTGCATCTTCATTCTAAGGCACTGCAGAAAATAAACAGAACTTTGCACAACAATGAACAGGAGGATATGTTCTAATGGGATAGAGGTCTGTCGTACCCCAGGTAACATTTCGATTCTTATCGCAACAGACAGGCCGATCGTTAAGGTATATGCATAAACATGACAGTCAAGTTATTTCATGATCCAGTTAGCAAATAGTTGGTGTTGCTTTCAAAACGTTAAAGCTGTGGTTACTTTAGGAGGCTTTCAGACAAAGCAGTATGCGACACAGGCCCTTTCAGTCTATAAGAAAGCATTCAACGCGCATGCGCGACCAACAACTCGAGACTATTGTTGTTGAGTTTGCTTTTTCACTCTGGTTGCATTTCTTTCTGTCGCGTGCTGCATCGGTCTGAAAGCTCCTTTAAGATTAAGAGCTCTGTGCAAGGCAAGTGTTACGTTCTGAAGTTGTAAAATGGTCGTTAGGTGAATTTATCCACGGAAACCTGTGTGGTAGTGACTGTGCACATATGGACCTCTAAATGATACACACGAGGTGGTGGGAATGTAAGAACAGAAAGAAGAGAGTGACAATGACAGGAAGGAGAAAGGGATCATGAGAGAATGAAGAAGAGAGGAATAGGGAAGAGTTAAGGGACGGGGGGAAGAACGGCTAGGGAGGGGAAAGGGAAAATGTGGGGAAGAGAGGAGAAGGTATGGAGAGGGGAGAATTAAAGTGGAAAAGGAAAGGGGAGATTGAAGGTGGAGCAATAGGATGGAATCAAGGGTGAGAGGGGTAAAAAGAGAATGGAAAGGGAAGATTGAAGGAGAGAGAGAGATATGGGAATATCAGGGATGAGAAAATAGAAGAGTAAGGGGAAAGAGTGGGGTAAGAGGGTGATAGAAGGGAAAGGGAGAATGAGGGGATGAGAGCGAGAAAAGATGAGATTGGGGATAAGAGAGGGAAAAGTGGAGAATAGAAAGGGAGAGAAATGAATGAACGTGGTGAAGGGGGCAGGGGAGAATGGACGGATGAAGGAGAAGAGGGAGAAAAAGGAGACTTAGGGAGGAAACTATGGGAAGGAAGAAAATTTTGAGAGAAGTGAAAGCGGAGAGTAGATATAAGGAAAATGAAGCAGAATGAAGAGGGAGAAGCAAAAGGGGAGACTGGAGAGGAGTCAGGTGGAAACTGAGAGAATGAGCTGGGAGAGAGGGGGGAACGGAGAGAACGAAGTAGGAGAGAGGGAAGGAAAGATGGGATGTGCGAGATGCTTAACTAAGAAAATTCGGCTGTGTATGTTTTTTAGTTCAGGAACGTAACACCACGGTGCAGAACCTGACGGCCAGAAATTTTTTTTAAGTTCAGCAATCGAACTCCAGGGGGCAGCACCCGACGGCCTCTTTTTCTTTTAGCCGTCGGGTGCTTGAAGAAGAGAATGATTGGGAAGGAATGAAAGGGGAAAATGAAGGAGGCGAGTGGGGAAGGGGAGAATGAACTGAAGGAGAGAAAAGAATTAAAGAGCGGAGTGGAAGGGAAGAATGAAGAGAGAGGGGAAACGAGTGGAATAGGGGAGAATACAAGGGGCGATAGATTGTAGAGGAAGACTGATATACTAGTGGGGGAGGGGAGAATAAAGTTAGAAAGGGATAATGAAGAAGTAGAAAGAAAGACTGGAGTCGGAGATACGTAAGGGAAGAAAGAACGGGGAAGGGGGAGAATAAAGGAGATGAGGAGAAGGCGAAAGTGGAGAGGTTGAAGGGAAATGAAGGTAGGGGAGAATGAAGTGGAAAGAGGGGATGGAGAATGAGGGCATAGAATGAATGGGGAGGGTGGAAATGAAGTAAGAAGGAATAAATATGGAGGAAAAGAGAATGAAGGGGATGGGAGAGTGAATAAAAGGGATAAAGAAGGGAAGAATAGAGAAGAGGAGGTGAGAATACCGGGAGGGAAGGGTCAAAGAAAGTAGAGTAGGATGAGGAGAGGATAGGGGAGAATGAAGTGTGAGAGAACTCTCCTACTCTTTTTCCTAGAGAAAAAGGAAGAAAATGGAGAGAGAAAGAGACGAAAGGAGGTGAAATCACTCCAAGGGAGATGCTACACCCAAGCAACACGTTTTCGCAAATGACTTTATGGTTGAACCAATGGAATGTAGGTTTGTGGGGCCTGTCATGCCGTTTCAGTTTGAATGAAACGTTGCTGTTTATTCGTTCATTTCTAAGTAACATGTGTCGTAATAAAAGTTCGACGATTCCACTGTTCATCCTCGGGTCGAACCGACGTGTGAACATGAAAGATGATTGCGGGCTGAAACTACCAAGGCGTATATTTTACACACATGTGCCTACGATTATTGTCACATTTAAATGATATTTTATTGTATACGCTCGAGGGTGGGAGACTCGAACGAGTAGTGGGATCCATGAGTATTACCGTGCAAATTGTCCATCACTACATCCGTGCACTTTATTTGACCCAATAAGAGCTTTTGAGTTCTCTCTTAACTCTTAAACAAGCTGTTGACAACTTCTCCATCAGCATACATAAAAATCCATCGCTTAAAAACGCATAGGATGTAAGAGAAACATAACGAAAATAGTCAAGGACAATTGCACGGTAATACACATGGATCCCATTGTACGATCGAACGAAAGTGGTCATGTGCAACACTCTAGTCGATAACGTATGGAAGAGCAAGAATCCATGACTTGACAGGAATTCCGAGCAAGAACCAACATGCTAGACTGAGAGCAACATTTGCAAGATTAACTTGCTTTCTGATGGTAACGAAATATTTTTATCCCCACTGTACAAACTTTGTATTTATTGGTCAGGCGACCGCAAGCAATTTCCACGCAGACCACATCACTTCATTCCAGTAAAGCCCGAGGGGGGTAGGGGGAGCCAATACCCGAACTCGCCAAAGAAAAATAGCGATAGAGAACAAGCGGCGAGGATGAAAAATTAATAACAGAACAACAAAAAAAGAAGCCGCCGTTGTTAGTTACACGCGTCTGGACGACGGCCGACTTTATTTAGGACTTGCGGCCAGAAATTAAAAGCCTGCTACCGCGTGTGTTGCGGTCCTACTATCCTCCCCACTTTATAAACTGCCACAATAACTCTTTGGTTACCATCTGCATGCACGACGTAATTAACTTTGCACGGAAAACCGCACTTATCGCGTTTTTTTTTTTACATTTTTTTTTCTTTCTCCGTAAGCTCTCTTCTCCGCTTGTGTGCAGCTGTCCACTTTACCACAATGACCGTTCATAACTTCTAAGTTGAGGACTTTCCCAACGATGAGCACTTTGCGTAGTCCAAAACATGATAGGTTGGCAGTCTGTTTTTTTTTCGGTGTCAAAAGCACTGACAATGACATACAAAACAAAATTCCGTGACTTTTCCAGACCAAGAACCAAAATTCTTCACGTCAAGTCGTTAGGGCAATTCATGTATTTACACATTTGTACAAGAATGACGCTACATTTTAGCTAACAACAAAATTAGAAACCCATTAAATGAGGTTAAAACTAATAACGAGAAGGAGAACTGAACAGAAATTGACTGTTAGATGGGGGAATCAAGAGTGAGACTGTTTATTATTTTTCTTAAATAAATCAATTATATCATAATATGTAATTAAGTAAATTTCGTAACTAACTAATTCTCCAGACTTCTTAAACCAGAAGATTTATGCCTGAAGCAACACAAGCCTTCCATCTGTCCATATCCTGGGCAAGATCAATCCAATCTTTTCTATCCTTACCGATTTTCTTTAGGTCCATCTCAACGTTATCCCTCCATCTTCCTACAGGTCTCTTACCATCAGGTTTCCCGACACGAATCCTGTAAACTCTTATTTCCTCTCTCATGGCCTACCAATCTAAGTTTTCTTGATTTAATTATTCTAATAATTCCTGGACATGAATTTTTTTTGAAGATTAATGAAATTCTGAATCATAATAAACATTAGTCATAGCTGGTTATATTACTAACCTTAAAGTTTCCCTTTGTTGGTCGACTAACTGCAGTGAACAAGCCACTGGGCGATGGGGTTGTAACATCCCTACGCCAGCATCCCTATTCATATTGTAACTATATTATTATTATTATTATTATTATTATTATTATTGTATTCATATTATATTCTTTAACATTTTTTTTCTTGTGATTTCAGATATCGGCTGAGAATATTCTACACGGACAGGAAGTGCAGCGAATGAAAATATGCGTAATGGAAGGGTGTCATGGAATGGGAAATGTTTCATAATGGTGGAATTTGTTTGGGGAAAGAACATTGATGTTCACAATGCAATAAAACTTTTAGTGACCTGTGTAGAACTTGTATCTACGATTGCCAGACTATGTTGTACAGTCACGGACACTTCTGGGTTGTAACAATCCCATTAAATTTCAATGGAATCGTTACAACCCAGAAGTGTCCGTGACTGTACATATACAAATAACAAATAAAAAATGGACCCACATAATCACAAGTATACTATGTTGTAAAATACTAATTTATTTTATCTAACTTCAACAAAAAAAAAACACCCTTCATTCTTCTCCATTAATGCTCAAATAGGACGTGAAGACTTGATGTAATTTTTGTGACACTTGACACGACGTGTTGAAACCACAGAACACTTGTAAAATATGACCTAAAGAATGAATAGTTTCTGTAGGACTACTGAGGTAAATATAATTACCATTGTCGATTTGTATAATATCATTTCATATGTTATCAAACGATACATGTACAGGAAAAATTTATAAGACATTTGAGTGAGATTCTAAATAGTTACGATTCGAATTGTTGAACATGGCTGTATTCGAAACAGACACAAAAATTACAAATTATACTTAGTTTTGTGTTATTTGGCATAAATTACTTAAGAGAATCTGCTATTTTGTGAAAAAGTAGGTCTGGTTATTTTTTTTTTTGTCATAATGTTCTTGCGTACTACAATTGTTCTGTTGTACCAAAAATAATGAAATTGCAAGCGATAACTTCTTAATGAAGTTATGTTCGGTCTTCACGAATAAATCTTCTACATTAGCATGAAATTTACATTATCCATTGTCTAGTGCTTTTAACTAGGATGCTCGTATGCTTATTCTTACAGTACGTTTCAAGATAAAACCTCTTTTCTCCTCTTCAAGAGTACGAAATTTGTTCACTTGGAGAGGAGAGAAGAGGTGCCCTTTCGAAAGCAAGTGTTAGAATAAGTATAGTTACAAGCACTCAACAATGGATAATGTCCAATTAAGATTGAATGCTAAATTTACCCTCCTACCCACTAAAATCTCCTTACACATTCCTCTCCCCAATGGAAAATTCAGGATAAACCCCTGTGCGGCCATCAGAAAATAGGGAAACATAATTTGCTCTCTCCATTTTCCTATTCTTAAGTGCGCTCAAACTTACTTGTTTGAAAACGTTGGATGCTCTGTCCTTTAAGATTTACCTCGTTCGTGGATGGAGATCTCCTTTCTATCCTCACGTTCCCAAAACAGTATTTTTGACTGCAGAACGCTCAATATGGGGAAGTGTACGACCACCCAGACTGCCAACAAATCTATCGAAGTGTAAGGGAGTAGCAACCATACCCTGTCCTAGCTAACTGTGGAGCAAGGCCCCGCAGAGCGTCAGAGAAGCGAGAGAAATTGAGTGGCCAGAAGGAAGCAGTACACCAGCTGGGAAGGCTGGTAACTTCAGTCGCTTTCCCCCACTCCACGCAATTCCGTTCCTCTCACGTGTTCATTGGTGGAGCCGTCTTATTGTAGCAGTGAAGATTTCGCATACTACATGAAACTAACTTCACGATTATGTTTATTTAAATTTACATTGATGTTTCATCGCCACAGGCTCTTTTATTCTTCTTTGTGGTTGTTTCTACAGATGTCTTATAATGTCAGCAACAATGTAATTACCGTATTATCTTTGCGTTTTATTACATTTAAAGCACATGTACGACAGTGTTCAGGCAACCAGTTATGCTTTATCCACATTCTGGTGACTACTTTTTAAGTTTCCAAACACGAAGTGATGTATGGCAGTGTCTGGGTGAACACAGCATTGTCCTAATTGTCTAGCATTCCTCCATATAAAGTTCAATTATCACAACAGGCCGTAACTAAAGTTGAAAAAATAAAAGTAGCTGTAGACAAAAAAAAAACTACGCCTAGTGGAAAAATTATAGTTGCATATTTGAATTCACGATGTAAAAACATAATGTTGACCAATGTTATCAAGACTGTATTACATTACTCAGACGGCAAAGAAACCTAGATGAACGGACCATGAAGACCTCAAAACATGTATCCCTATTTGCCTCATATCTTGATGCAGGTTTTACTCACGAGGGTCTTACAAGAGGCCACATTGCACATACACAGCACAGCGGGATGATAGAACGTAAGGTTCGGTAATTCCTCAAATAATAAAAAGTAGGGTTTCAGCAATTTCAGCGCTCCTTTTGGCAAAAGCACCGAGCAACATAAAAAAAAGGACGGGGGAGAGAGAAAGACGAGAATAAGTGGCGGAAACCAACTTTGATAAAGCGAAGCTCGGGGAACTTGAAGATCTCAAATAGTCATTAGTCTGCGGGCAAGGAAAGAAAAGCAGTTGGTCCTCCGTCAAGAGCATTTGTAGGGAGGGACCGAGGGGGAAAACACAGGAGAGGGAAGGGTGGGTTCCTTTGGACCAACACTAATGAGCACCAATATAGCAAAGTCCATGGCTTGTTCTTCTTGTCGTTTCTCTGGACCCCAATTTTCGTGGAAATTCTCTCTCTGCTGTGGTCGCGTGGGGTACAGTTTAGTTCGGTTCGAACTTGCTGGCATTCCTTGAGTACGCAGTGGCAGAAACATCAAGGGGAATAAGATGGATGCGAAGATGCTGTGTTCGAGAGCAGCGGGGGAGGAGTGGCCGCGGGTCTCTTTCCGAAGGATCCGGAAGGGTTGGTAGGGGAGGTTTTTCAGGAAATTATGGTCCCAGAATCCTTTGGAAATGATATGCATGTTCGGCAAGTGCTTGAAACGTATCGGAGGTCACCTTCTGCGCCTGAATCAGGCAGAATGTTTGGTCCATTATATCACCTTGATGAGGGTATCTTAAAAAGTTGTCCTTAAAAAGAATATATAGGGGTGGGTATATTTAGAGAGGGAGAAGATTGGAGAATAAGAACGAGCGTAGAAAAATTGAAAAAATCTTGATGGAGATGACATAGTGAAGTTTGTAAAGTCTCGAAGACTGGCCTGTCTGGGACATATGGAAACGATGAACGAGGAAAGGGCGACAAGGGAACTGATGCAGCAAGAGGGAGGGGAGGCGAAAACGTGCAAGACCAAGGAAGAAATGGATGTGGAAGCTGAAGATAATGCAAGTTGGAAGATGGTTGGAGAAAGCAAAAAAAAAGAAGAATAGATGGGCATCGAGAGGAAGGCCAAAGCCCACCCAAGCCTGTAGCGCCAAGGAGAAAGAATATATTTAACATGCACGAGCCGATACTACCTCGTGATGTTCCAATTGTGTTACTGACTTTTTCATGTGTGAAAAATGATTGAATAACGAAACAAATAGTGCAAATTTAGTGTTCCTTCACCCCGATGTATTAACGTCCAGTAAGGGTTAAGACAAGGCTCTGGAGTTGCATCCCGTAACTCCGTTTGGTATCTTCGGGAAGAATAACACACCAAACCGTGATAGAATGGTACCGTAGACATCACAACGACCGACACGTCGTCGTCGTCCGCAAACTGCACTCGTGTCCAGTCTGTTAAAAAAAAGTGCATGGAAAGCTTCTTGTGTTCGTCCGGTACGAATGGTTGCATTTATTTCCAAAAGTTCGTTTCCATGTGACACGAGTCACTTCGATCTGAAGGGTCCCTTAGTTTCAGGCCACTTGCCTCGTCTTTTCTTTGACATGCCTTAACTTGAATAGGCAATAAAATAATTCTTATAAGTGTGTTTTGAAGTGTTTAGTAATTCGAATTCTCACATTTTTGTCGGATTGGGCACCTGTTTAGTCAAAACTTTACTCTATTTGGGGAATCTGTGGAGCAAGGCCGCGCATAACGGTAGAGAAGGGAGAAAGCGAGCAGGCGGTGCTAAGCAGTGCGCCCTGCTGTAAACAGCTGTTAGCTGCAGCAACAAAATTCAATCACTTCCCCTCTGAGGCGTTCATTGTTCCATCCTTCTGGAGTCTCACTTGAACAGAGGACTTGTTTCCGTTCCCTTGCTCCAGAGATTACCGGGACAGAGTCAAGTAAATTTCTCCAGTAATTAATGAATTTACGTAAACATAAAGGTTTATATATTGGATTTTACTTACCAGTTTGAACCTCGATCACGTGACCATCCCTTCTGTAGAACATCATGCAGACGTACTCGCTCTGGCTGCAAAAGAGAAAGAAAATATGTATAGTAATTTTGACTTTGAGCATGTACGAGGGGAGAGTGAAAAGTTTTGAGCCTCACAGGGAAGGGATGTTTGAGCTACAGTTTCTCATTACGACTTCTCTACATAATCACAATCTCTATAATCACCCCCCCCCCCCAGATCAATGCACTTATGCATTCTGTGCTGCAATTTGTTTACAGTCATTTGGTAGAATGATTTGTCCTCTGAGTCCCACACCACTGAATGACCGCCTTCGTCTGTGTGAAAATAGACGTCCTCGAAGTGAATTCTTCATGGCAGGGAGAAGATGAAAATCTGACGGGGCAAGTCGGGCGAAGAAGGTGGATGGGAAAGTGCAGTGAAGCCACACTCGACCAAAGCAGCCTGTGGAGTGAGGCCTTGCCGACAGAGCTACCGAATCACGGCCCTGTCCGCCACTCTCTTCTCTGACACTTCATTCATTTTCAACCTGACAAAAAAATAGAAGGAAACATGTGACTTTCATAAAAGTTCGCACAGAGTGTCATAAAACCCAAACCTTACATCCTCCAAAATTTTAACTACCTAGTATCACTCCTTCCACGAGAGGCTCAAAACTCTTCACTCTCCCCTCGTACATATGTAGCATAATAATTAGCCAGTGACATGAAATTACTGCTTTCTGTGTCCACGTTATATCGACTCTCCATCCGAGAGACGAATGAAGTTATTGTAAATAAATGTATGTGATCTGCGAGAGGAAATTGCTTACATATTGGCTACCAGAACTGTACTACAGTAGGTTCGTTAGGTGGTATGGCCGCAACAAACGAACTACAGGGTGAATCAAAAGTCCCTTAACACACCCTGTAAAATGTAAAGGAGTTTGATAGAAACAAGTTAGGCCTGGGGGGAACCATATTGGTGCGTTCCAACCGGACGTCAGCCATAGTGGTGGCCGCCATATTGAATTCCACTCATTTTTTTTAAAAAAATGGGAAGGGAGTAATGTGATATATCACATCAGGCTAGAATTTCAATAGAAATGCAATGGTGAAGGGGTTTTCAACGTATCTTTAATCAGAAAAAAGTTATGATTGTAACAAATATCTAATTTTCCGGTTGGCCGCGGTGGCTCAGTCGGTAACGCGTCTGACTACCATGCTAAAGGTCCCGGGTTCGATCCCCGGCCGGTTCAAATCCGGGAACTTTTCTAACGATGGAAGCGGCCCCGGCGCCCACCCAGCGTCGAATATCATGGGTACCTGGGGGGAAACCCTGGGGGGTAAAGGCGGTCAGGGGCGTGATGCTGATCACATCACCCCCACTTACGACCGGATCAAGAAAGTGTGGGGCGTTACCCCCACACCCCCTATACGCCTTCATGGCGTGGTGCTAAGCACAGGGGAGCACTTTACCTTTTTTTTATCTAATTTTCCAGGTGTGAGGAAACAGTGATATTCCTACCTGCAACATTTGTACCGTATATATCAAATACTACGATTTCTCGCGAGTCAGATGCTCTTGTTTACATGGACTTTATTCTTATGGTGGAGAGAGAATAGCTAATTAAAGTGAGAATTATGTTCTTTTATGTTGTTGAACTTTCTGTAAATACTTGTGTGAAAGATGCTCCTTGCTTCTATAAATTATAGTTAATTTTTTATACAGCCTAGATTAAAAGTTTCTTGTAAGAAATTTGTAATCTAGATACTTCAGCCTAGGTCATTTGATACTATCACACGAACTGAAATATTACCCATTTAAAATACTCTTTTGGCACTCTAATTTGCACTGGGGGAAGGGGGCGTTAGCTCCCCTCCTCTCAAAGTTCAACCATGGAGTAACGCCACTCCGCTGCGAAGTCTAGACGGACGACAATTAATCGCTGTTTCCCTGTAAGTTTCACAAACACCCATTCTTCACCATCCATTCCTTTTCGGGATGTCATCTTCCCCTCCGCAAGCGCCTTCTCCTTGGCGTTCCTCTCCTCGGAGACCGGGGTCGGAGGGAGGAGCAGGAGGGTGGATGTAGGGATCTTCCTCCTCGCACTCGCAACTCATTGGATTAACTTTGTAATGAGTTGACCGACATCGCGCCGCTGAACTTCCGGCGTCAGGTAGGTGGGGAGACGGGGGGTGGGATGAGAAACCCTGGGACAGGGATGTTGAAAAGCGTCTCTGGGAGACACTAACGAGGAGGTAAAGTTACAAGCGGTGGATCTCTCTGACCACAGACGGAGTTATTTCTCTCTTTCCTATTCGTCCTCTCTCTCTCATCTTCCCCTCCTCCTCTCTCTTTCTCTCACTGTCTTCATCTCTCTTTTCCTCTCCTTCTCTCAGTGTTCTAAGATATACACATTAAAATGGATGAAGTCGGTTGCTTCTAGTCTGTGGAGCAGGACCGAGCATAACGATAGAGAAGAGGAGAAAGCGAGTGGACGGAGCAAAACAGTGCGCGCTGCTGCAAACTGCTGGTAGCTGCAGCCGCGTTGCCCCCTCCATGCACTCACTTCCACCTCTTACGCTCCATTGGTGGAACCTGCTCGAGTCACTACTTGCGCAGAGAACTTGTTTTCGTTCGCTTGCCTCACAGACTCTTGCTACATAGAATAGAACACTGATTTCGTTGCACAAATATTATCTCCTGCACATCCATTGCTCAATAGGTGGCTCTGTTAAATGTTCATGTTTCGTGAATTGTTATTTCACTTTCAACACCTATATTCGTTATTTTCTTGTTACACAGAAAACTTAACATTTTTTTTTTTTCAAAACGGTAAATTCATTGGGAGCTTTCATACACAGCGCTCCCTTGACTTTGTCTTTTTATCTTTATTTCAAGATGGCGTGTTACATACAAGGTTCAACTTCAGTATGAAAGTGCCCGTAGAATCACGAAAGAGGGGCTCCACAAAAAATTGAAAACACTGGCATTCTTAGCAATTTACTTCAACCTTACTTCCGTGTACATCTTAGAACGATGTAAAAGTGTACTGGAACCTCTAGCAAGTGGAAATGAATACAAGATAATTTTTAAAATAAACTATCCTGCTTTGAACCAACGTGTGTGCTTTGCACCAGTGCTTCAGAAATAATAATTTACGACATTAGCTCGTATTAAGAAGTGTATTGTTTTTCTGTCTTTCAGGAATGGTTTATAATGAGTAGCACTTCCCTGCATTTCAAATAAAGGATTACCAGGATGTGATCGCTGCTTCTAAACTCAAAGGAACCGAAAACTGACAAAGCGAGAGAAATTATTGTACACATTTTAAAATATTGTTGCAACTATCGACTACTTTTATCCTTTGAAGCGAAACATACATTTTTGACAAGTTTTTTTTTAGATGTTTTATTCCTTATTATAATTGGTCAAACTTTAGGCTTGACCTAGATGGATTGGAACTAATTTTACCAGCTTAGCATGTAATGGTCTTTGAACGTTCAGTTGATTCCTTGAAATGAAAATGATAGGTGGGTCGGCGCTATGAGGGTTTGCACTACATACGTCATACTGGAACGGCTAATAAAAATTTGTCATACCTATGGATTTATTGTAGACCACGTTGGAATTTCCACAACATCCACAGAACACTGAAAATCAATCTTATAGTTTTAGGTTCAAAGGAGATTACAGTTTAACCAAGATAAGAAGTGCCCACTCATTTGTTTTCTTCTCGTGCTTGTGAGTCCTGCGACTACAGCGCCACAGGGGCATCCTTATCGTGCGAATGGTACTAACTTTATCTTGTCCATGTATGTAACCAGAAATAAAGTTGTTGTGAAAGGAGACAATGGGTTTCGAGCTCTCTGCCCATCCGTTCGAGAAGTCGTACTTTCTACTTTATTGGCTTATTGGTTTAAAAAAAAAAGCAATAAGTTTCCGGTTGCTAGAAGGTCTGTCTACCACGTAAGAAACCCGTGCTTGATTCTCGAAGTGAATAGCTTACCTTGGTGGCTAAGTGGTTAGCACAACGCGCTACGACACCCGGAGTCTTGTGTTCGAATCCCGGCCTGGACATTGGTGTTATTTCTGAGTGCCCCTTCAATAACTTCATCATATCACTATTCATATTCGCGATGAGCCCTCCCCCCAAAAAAGTAATCAATGGAAGTGGGTTATCCACATAGGCGTGCGCACGCGCGCCTGGGCACCTCCTAATGTCATCAAAAAATTTAAAAATGTAGAAAATACCATTTAAATAATAATATCCGTGTCAAAAATAAAATTATGAATTTGGTATCATATGAAGTGCATAACAAATCAGTAATCACGTAGTAAGGAAGATGCTTTTCACTTAAAACGGACAGAGCTTCTCCATAAAATCGGCCCAAACTTATTGCCACAGTGATAGAAAACTTGTGCTAAAGTGATAACGAATAGTCAGAGACTATAATGTTAAAATTTACTTTCATATACGTAATAGTTTCGTGAAAAACAAACATGAAGTTAGGACAATAGGTACCGGCAATTAAACCCTCCTTAATCACGAATCGGAATGAGTAATATCTTAGTCTTCCGCTTTCCCGAACTTGAAAAGGAAATGCGCGTGAAGGAGTCTCTCTGCGCTAAAGACGCGGACTATTATCTGGTCCAGATGCGAACGCTGCGGAGATGTAGCGGAGGACGAAAAAAGAAACTCTGGAGACGGGCGAACATCTCGATCTCGGCCACTCTCAGTTGATCCGATAAAAAGGGATCTTGGACGCCCATGCGGCGGGAGCACGGAGGACACCGAACGCTAACCCTTTCCGGTCGATTAGGCTCTCCTTAGCCTACCACC
Organism: Lepisma saccharinum; assembly: GCF_977018435.1. Classification (NCBI taxonomy): domain Eukaryota; kingdom Metazoa; phylum Arthropoda; class Insecta; order Zygentoma; family Lepismatidae; genus Lepisma; species Lepisma saccharinum. Next base: position 76,733,964 of record NC_139229.1, on the reverse strand, counting down.
AGCCGAGGTTTCCTCCTCCAAAAACCGAGAAAAGAAAAAAAACAGATCTAGAGAAAAAAATGAGATAACATCACAACGCCTTATCCCCTCTTTTCCCCATCGTTATCTCTTCATTCTCAATTTTCTGACCTTGCTGCTTTATCAGCACTTGGGGAGTCTTTTGCCCGCCATTACTTCTTGTCCCCCTTCCTCGTGCTATTTTACGTCACTTCCGGTTGAGATGTGGACGTGCTTGCGCCTGCGGAAAAGGACTGCGCTTTCCGAGCTCCCCTTTCATTCCCGTCCGATTGTTCACCAAATGGATCCGTAATGACATGGGCAGAAGTGAAGGACGTTTTTATATCCGGTGATCTTTCAATTCTTTATCTACCTTAACCGAAGTCAGAGTGAAAACTTTATTTTTGGGTGTATACAAGTGTACGAAGGGTTTTTTTCGGAGGGGATCTGGATTTGTAGAGCTAAATTTTACGTAACGTAAAACATTTCATAATTACCATTTGAAAACTTCCACGTAGCACGCCCAATTGTCAACCTCACTTCCATGTAGTGCACCCTGGACTGAATTTTACAGACAAACGAGGCTCTGGCGACTGGCCCTATAGCCAGTATAATCCTGTGTGTTGTCCTGCTTTTTGTCCTTATGTGTGCTGAGTGCCCGTTTACAGCCTCAGCTTTTAACGGAAGTCAAAATATTTTAAGATTTTAGATATTCAAGGTTAGAGTTGTTATTTGTAACGGTGAGGGGGTGGACCCCGTATAATATGACGGATGCAAAATAACCTAAGTGCTGACGTACCCAAAATTTTAAAATCAAATTCAAAAATTCAAAATTCAAATTAAAACCTTTGTTTTTAAAGTGTTTATAAAGTGTTTTTAAAGACAAGAATGGTAATCGGGTTTATGGAGACTTTGCATTTACCACTCTAGTTTTTACAAGTTCTTTACACCTTTCGTTTCAAAATTTTGATTTTCTCAAGATCTTGGAGGGTACAGTAGCCCCTTCAGCTCCACCCTTGGGTACGCGAGTGCATATGGCCACAGGAGAAACCAGCCTCTCCTCTCATAAAACCTTTTCTTTTGGGTGTATACATAAGCATGATAAAGCTAGTAGCATACGCAATGAGAAGGGATTCTTAGAGAGGGATTTACAAAGTACTGGGCAAGAAATGCTGGAAATATCAGCCTTTTTTTTTTTTTGAACCCATGAACAATTTTTCAAAATCAACAGGGTTGCTAGCCGCATTGTGAATAGTTTGATTTGGTTCGATTTTTCTTATCTAGTGTCGTTATCTTGCAACTTTTGGCTAATCGCGACGATAAGAAGAGATAATATGATGAAACGGATGAATGGCATTCACAAAGAATGCCCAGATCGGGATTTTGAATCCTGTACCTATGGCGTCGAAGCATGATGTGCTAAACACTCCGCCATGAATGTCGGTGCATTGTGAATGAGTTCATAAGTGCACAAGAAAGTTCTTACTCTTATGAAGTAGTATTTGCACTTATGAGTTTATTGATAATGCGGATAGCAATCCTGTTGATTTTTTCAAAAAATTTTCAATGGTTCAAAAAAAAAAGCTATTAATTCAAGCAATTCTTGTCCAGTACATATACTTTGAAAATCTTAAAGAATCATATCATATTGTTTATGGTACTAACTTTCTCAAACCCAAAAATAAATGTTTGTGAAAGGACACACTGGTTTGATCTATAGCTAACACGTATGCCTGCAACGTGAGAGACCCGTGTTCGATTCTTAATGTGGGTCATCTAAGAAATATTTTCGTCTCGTTCGTCCGGAATGGAGGGAAAGTAAAGGCGGATGGAGAGTGTTGCTGATCATATCACTATTGCGTCATAGATCAAAAACTTGAGGATTGACTGATTTGGTTTCTTTTACTTTGAATTTCTGCCACTTTTAGCTAATGTCGAAGATGAGAATGAGTGATACGATGAAATTGATGAAGGGACACTCACAAAAGACAGCCATGCCTAGGCCGGTATTCGAAACCGGGACCCCTGGCTCGTAGCGCGCTGTGCTACACTGAGGCCAGCGAAAACTTGGGGAGTCTTACCAGGGTTGTTGAAGGTCCAGGACTTTTAAATAAATTCAATTCCGATCCAGGAGAGAAAATCAGCAAGCGTGAATGGTTCTGGACCGTAAAGAACCTTGTTATCTGTAAAGTATTTCAATTCTATCCAGGAACCTTTTTTCCCGATCAATTTAAATACGGTCCGGGAGCCTTTTTTCCGAACCAATTTAAATTCGTTCCGGGAACCTTTATTCCAGGTTCAATGTCAATAAGGTCCAGGAACCTTTTTTTCCTATCAGTTTAAATAGGGTCAAAGTTCCGTATTGAAATGAAACAATACGCAACTTTGATCGATTAGACCTGACTATAAACAATTATCCACTTGTGAGCATGAAAGACTAATGCAGGTGCTGGCTGCCTCGAGAATCTAAGGCACGAGGTAGAAATGGTCGCAAAGGCTGCAGTCACGTTACCCCCCTCCATGTAGCCCCATTCTGTCGCGCGTGTTCCTTCACTTGGTTGTAGCAACACTACCCGTCCCTGTTGTGATATCTGCTGGGAACACATCAGCCTCACGTTACCTTATCGACGGCTCCTATTGGCTGCGGTTCCTGGATCGGATGCCGGAGCAACATGTGACGGGTTTGTTTGAACTCAATGTGCCGTCACACTAATATAGTCTATTGCGTTATGTACAGTAACTCTTCGACAAGGGCCCCCGAGAGAACAACAGTGTTATTATTTATTCCCTATGGTACGCTTTCTACAACCGCAGTGTGACATTTCAATGTAAAACATACTCGCGGACATTTTTAAAAGGCAACTTTTAGTCGGTCAACCCTGGTCCAGAAATTGTAAATAAATTCAATCCCGGACTGGGAGAGAAACTCAGCAAACGTAAATAAGTTCTAGTCAGTGTATGACCTTTTCATATTTAAAGTGTTTCAATTGGGTGCAGGAACATTTTTTCCGGGTCAATTCAAATTCTGTCCAGGAACCTTTTTTCTGGAAGAATTTAAATTCGGTCCAGGAACCTTTTTTCTGGAAGAATTTAAATTCGGTCCAGGAACCTTTTTTCAGGAAGAATTTAAATTCGGTCCAGGAACCTTTTTTCAGGAAGAATTTAAATTCGGTCCAGGAACCTTTTTTCAGGAAGAATTTAAATTCGGTCCAGGAACCTTTTTTCAGGAAGAATTTAAATTCGGTCCAGGAACCTTTTTTCAGGAAGAATTTAAATTCGGTCCAGGAACCTTTTTTCAGGAAGAATTTAAATTCGGTCCAGGAACCTTTTTTTCAGGAAGAATTTAAATTCGGTCCAGGAACCTTTTTTTCAGGAAGAATTTAAATTCGGTCCAGGAACCTTTTTTTCAGGAAGAATTTAAATTCGGTCCAGGAACCTTTTTTTCAGGAAGAATTTAAATTCGGTCCAGGAACCTTTTTTTCAGGAAGAATTTAAATTCGGTCCAGGAACCTTTTTTTTCAGGAAGAATTTAAATTCGGTCCAGGAACCTTTTTTTCAGGAAGAATTTAAATTCGGTCCAGGAACCTTTTTTTCAGGAAGAATTTAAATTCGGTCCAGGAACCTTTTTTTCAGGAAGAATTTAAATTCGGTCCAGGAACCTTTTTTTCAGGAAGAATTTAAATTCGGTCCAGGAACCTTTTTTTCAGGAAGAATTTAAATTCGGTCCAGGAACCTTTTTTTCTGGAAGAATTTAAATTCGGTCCAGGAACCTTTTTTCAGGAAGAATTTAAATTCGGTCCAGGAACCTTTTTTCTGGAAGAATTTAAATTCGGTCCAGGAACCTTTTTTCAGGAAGAATTTAAATTCGGTCCAGGAACCTTTTTTCAGGAAGAATTTAAATTCGGTCCAGGAACCTTTTTTCAGGAAGAATTTAAATTCGGTCCAGGAACCTTTTTTCAGGAAGAATTTAAATTCGGTCCAGGAACCTTTTTTTCAGGAAGAATTTAAATTCGGTCCAGGAACCTTTTTTTCAGGAAGAATTTAAATTCGGCCCAGGAACCTTCTTTTCAGGAAGAATTTAAATTCGGTCCAGGAACCTTTTTTCAGGAAGAATTTAAATTCGGTCCAGGAACCTTTTTTTCAGGAAGAATTTAAATTCGGTCCAGGAACCTTTTTTCAGGAAGAATTTAAATTCGGTCCAGGAACCTTTTTTCAGGAAGAATTTAAATTCGGTCCAGGAACCTTTTTTCTGGAAGAATTTAAATTCGGTCCAGGAACCTTTTTTCAGGAAGAATTTAAATTCGGTCCAGGAACCTTTTTTCAGGAAGAATTTAAATTCGGTCCAGGAACCTTTTTTTCAGGAAGAATTTAAATTCGGTCCAGGAACCTTTTTTTCAGGAAGAATTTAAATTCGGTCCAGGAACCTTTTTTCAGGAAGAATTTAAATTCGGTCCAGGAACCTTTTTTCAGGAAGAATTTAAATTCGGTCCAGGAACCTTCTTTTCAGGAAGAATTTAAATTCGGTCCAGGAACCTTCTTTTCAGGAAGAATTTAAATTCGGTCCAGGAACCTTTTTTTCAGGAAGAATTTAAATTCGGTCCAGGAACCTTCTTTTCAGGAAGAATTTAAATTCGGTCCAGGAACCTTCTTTTCAGGAAGAATTTAAATTCGGTCCAGGAACCTTTTTTTCAGGAAGAATTTAAATACGGTCCAAGAATGTTTTATCAATGAAAAATACGCAACTTGGACCGAATTTAAATTGTGCGAGAAAAAAGGTTCCGGTCCCACAGCGGAACCCAACAGAACCCATTAGAACTTATGAGTTCCTGGACGTTTAACAATCCTCAGTCATACTTCCTCGCACTCTATACAGTATACACTTCCATGGAAGGGTGCAACGCACAAGGGCCGGTCGAATGCGTTGAGTGATTGATATCCCTCCGAAGGTTTCGGATTCGAGAACGGCTCTGGACATTGGCATTTCTTTGCATAACTTCGTCTATTTTTATTCGTAGCGATTAACTAAACGCGGCGGTAGGTATGCTTTAAACAATCCTGAGAAAATTATGTTAAGCTTACTCTCATGCAAACTGCCCTATAGCAGCTGATGCTAGCATAAAAGAAAACATTCAGCAGTGTGTAGCAGCACTCGGCACACAGGAAATAGGATGGGAGTTCATTAGAAATTCCAGCCTCCCAGCTAATTCCATTAAGACAGCTTCTACAGGGCATTATAGTAGCATTCGCGAAAGCTGGAAATCTCTTGGACGCATATCGTTCCGGGCTATCCACCCTGTTTCATGATGTTGTGCATGGGTCTCGAAACTTTGTACACATGCGCGAATACACAACCGGGAGGGATAAAAAAAGCACTCATTTACATACCAGTTGAAATCCATGGTGTTATTCTTGCTTGGGGGCAGATACTGAATGCACAGAGCACACATGTCTATATGGAGGGAGTTGGTTGAAATATGTTGGTTTTTTTTTTGGTTTTTTTGGATGCACAGCTCAAGGCAGCTTCATTATTTACTTTTGCATTATTTGCTGTTTTCCTACTTTTCCGACTTATTACAAATTGACCATATTTTGGCATATTTTCAGCTTGGTCATATTATGTTGTTTGACGTTATTTCATGCACTTTATTATTGCATTTAACTATATTTTGCTGAGCCTCCTCGTTGGCGTAGTGGTAACGTCGTCGCCTTGTAATCAAGGTGTTCCGAATTCGATACCCGGTGGAGGCACATAGTGATTCGGATCCCACTTTAAACTGTAGATCCAGTCCCGATCAGCCTTTTGTGCATAAAGTGGACTTAAAACATGACAACCTCAAATTGAACCCCCTCCACTAACCCTGGGATCCAGGAAACCATACATTCTAATGGGTTCTATTGGGTTTGAGTTGGTGTTTTAATTCCACTTTATGCACAGTAAGGCTAATCGGGACTGGACCTACGGTTTAAAGTGAGATCCGAACCACTGTGCCATGTGCCTCCACCGGGTATCGAAGGCGACGGGGTTCTACTGGGTTCACTGGCAGCACACTTACCTTTTCTTTCGCACAATTTCAATTCTGTCCAAGTTGCGTATTGTTTGATTTCAATGCGGAACTTCGACCTTAGTTAAACTGATAGGGACAATAGGTTCCTGGACAGAGTTTAAATTCATCCTGAAAAAAAAAGTTCCGGGAACGTATTTAAATTGATGCCAAAAAAAGGTTCCAGGACCGTATTTAAATTGATCCTGAAAAAAGGATCCTGGATCGAATTTAAATACTTTACAGATCAAAAGGTTCTTTAGGGTCTGTAGAACCCATTTACGATTGGTGATTTTCTCTCCTGGACCGGAATTGGAATTTATTTAAAATTCATGGAACTTTAACAACACTGTTTTTTGGTTATTATCTCTATTCTTACACCCTCTTTTTCACCTATTCATGTAATAATAACAATATTACTTTACTTATTTTAATTGTGAATAGACCAATTATAGTGTTATTAATTTCTAACATTATATTATCTTCATTACTATTATTATTTGATACACTTTGTTCGGACACTTCCCGAAATATATTTCTATATATGTGGCTGATGACCAGGTGTCAACAGAAGTCACTATTTAATTCGGAAAAAGTAAACAAACAAAAAAAAAAGATCAAATATTAAAAGACAAAGTTGCAAAAGCTGTTAAATCTGCAAGATAATCAAGTTACAGATGGTAGTATGCAAAAAAAAAAAAAAAAATGAAGTGTGAAAGTGTTGCAAAAAAAAAAAAAACACCATAGGGCATAAAATTGCGGTATTGGAACCTCACTTCCTGGATGCAGAAGCGGCGTCGTTAACCCGAATAGTCCAAGGACCACCGATCCTAGAGGAGAACCAAGGGTATGCAAATGCTTAGTTCCACACTTGCCTCCGTTAACTTCTTGGGGGGGGGGGGGTCTTCATGCATTCAGAGCATCGTCCGGCGAGAGGGGGAGGGAGGGTGGCTTTTTTTGTTGCTTTCTCCTCGTAGAATCTCAAGCGAGAGGTCTGGCGCATCCGAACCACAGAAACATTCACCCGCGGGTCCTGGTGGAGGGGGGATAGAACCCCCCCCCCCTGCCACCTTCATTGCGTATTCGGAACTGGTGCTTCGCCACGTCTTCCCTGCAGGCGAGTGCCGGTCTTGCTACGAAAACGTAGTTTCTCTCCTTTTATTCCCCAACCCCCCTCAGTTTTATTTATTCTCCGGCGATTGTCAGTGTTGCCATCCTCGAAACTATAACTCCAATCAGATACCATACTCGACAAGCACTATGAACTGGACCGATGTTTTCTTAAATTACATTGTGGCTGTGTACTGTGTACATTCACTCGACAACAATAAAAAGCTCATAGAACGAAAGCACGAGGATAATTATACATTTTCTGCACATGAACCTTACCTGTGTGTTTTCTGAATATTGTTTGCAATAGTTTTAAAGCTATTAATATTGAAAACCGTAATTCGATTATGCTCAAATACAAAATACTGGAATGTATCCTGCCGACCTCTGTGGCGGAGTGGTTAGCACAGCGCGCTACGACGTCATGGTTCCCGGGTTCGAATCCGGCCCTGAGCATGGGTGTTCTTTGTGAGTGTGAATGGCGTAGAGGCAATGCCGTCGCCTTGTAATCAAGGGGTCCCGGATTCGATACACGTTCGAGGAACATAGTGGTTCGGATCCCACTATAGGTGCAGTCTCGATTAGCTTATCTCTATATAAAGGGGACTTTAGACAACTCTCTGTGAGTGTGTCTTCATCAATTCCACCATATCATCACTCATCCTCGCGATTAGCCAAAAGTGGAAGAAAAGTAGAGTATAATTAGCCGAATCAATCAATCGAATGTATAAAGGCGTGACAGAGTATCTCCGAATTTACAGAAAATAATTTGTAACGATTGCAACATGAGAAAAAAGTTTCTTTGTCCAGAATTTTGAAACACCTCAAAATATTTCATCAACACTAGATTAATCTTAAAATGTAGTTTTCGGCAATAAAATGTCACCTAAAAAGCACTAAAGGCACAGAAGTTTATCGTGGCTGCAAAATTGGAATCACCGTATACAACACCATGGATTTTATAAATGTATGTATTCCTAAATTGTAGCTCAAATGATTGTTTAAAAGGTTCTGCAAAATGTCGCGTACGAAGAATTTTGAGAAGTCAAAATTGGACTCTGGTAACATTGTGTGCCCTAGACATCGAGATTGTTCATAGAATAGAATCGGAGAGGCAGATAGAGACACATAGGAAGAAAACCACACGCAATCACAAACAGAGAAGTAGAGAGTAGGGTGTACTGTAAGTACATAAATGTATGCAATACTTGATAATTGAAAAAACAACGATACGACCATAAAATACAAAATAGCGGAATGATTTATTAATAACAATAAGTATTTAAATAATATATTAGGTATAATCATAGATTATTACAAAGCATTCTAAAGGTTAATGCAATATAAAGTGTATGGATCGAAAAATGTTCGTACAAGTTTAGAGAGACTTGACCTACAGTTTGAAGTGGGATCTCCACGGAATATCGGAACTTGGACATCTTGACAGTCTCTTTGCGTTATGTTATTGTATTTTCAGTGCCTTACGCGTGATCCCATTTGTTGTTAAGCACCTTTGTCACTGCATTTCCACACATACACTACAATCAGTTTCGAAAGCAGCTTTCAGCATATCCCGTCTCTGCAATGTAGTATGTGTATCTGAAAATCTGACCAAACTTGTCAAGATGACATTTGGCAACCCTGACTTTCTCAATGTTCATCGCCGATTCTTCCACCCTCTTCTTTTGTTTTACTTCCTCGAAAGGGTTGGAAAGAGAGCTTTCTGGTCGGGTCTCAGTTTGCTTTGCAAGAGTCAATCCCTACCACCTTCCCCAATTCTGAACAATCCCCCGCCCACCCCCGAAATAAACCCTCCTGGTGTGTCCAATATCAGGAACTTTCTTTCTGGTGGCGTGGATCTGTTGCTTCCCAACGCCCCGAGACAGAATTCAAAAGTTCGGGTGAAGCAGCAAGGGTCAAGATATAAAAGAGTTTTTTTTTTTTGTTTTTTTGCTGAGGATTTCTTTTTATATATCGTGGGTAAGCGGTAACTCATGAGAACGTTTTGAGTGAATTATATGTACAGATAGGATAATATTGCGAAAATGAGAACCAATGATTTATCTCTCTACAATGAAACGAACCGCGGTGTCACGGGTGCCGCTTCCACGTAGTAGACCCAATTGTCAACCTCACTTCCACGTAGTAGACCCAATTGTCAACCTCACTTCCACTTAGTAGACCCTATTGTCAACCTCACTTCCACGTAGTAGGCCCAATTGTCAACCTCACTTGCACGTAGTAGACCCAATTGTCAACCTCACTTGCACGTAGTAGACCCAATTGTCAACCTCACTTGCACGTAGTAGACCCAATTGTCAACCTCACTTGCACGTAGTACACCCAATTGTCAACTTCACTTCCACTTAGTACACCCTGAGCTACATTTTGCAGACTAACGAGGCTCTGGCGTCTAACCTACGACCAGTATAATTCTCGTGTGTGCTGTCCTGGGTTTTGTACTTATGTATGCTGAGTGGCCCTTTACAGCATTCGCTCTTAACCTAAGTAAGAATGTTTCAGTCCGACGTTACAGTTATGTTTAGTTATATTTTAGTTTAGGTAAGGGGTTGGACCCCGCATAACGTGACGGGTGCAAAAAAGCATAAGTGCTGACGCACCCAAAATTTGAAAATATATCAATCAATCAATGAAACGAAACCAGGGTCCCTTGATAGCAAGACTATAATATTTATGTACTTGTGACATATTTCGTCTTCTTTTGCATTGCTAAGTTAAGACTGTGGGGCTTTTTTTATCAGTTAAGCATGTCTTGCAAATTCAATTACTAACAGACTGAAGTGTTCTCCTGGAAATAGGCGCATTGAATTTGTGTTCCGGAGTCAACCTACGCTAACGGAAGACTCTCGGTTAGGCCCACAGTGGTCGATCTCACGACCGAGGTTCCCACATTCGAGTCGTGGCGTGGGCATGAGTGTTACAGCTTTATTTTTAAGTAATATGTTGAGAAATGTAGCGTTGTTATACGTATTACGTATTTATTGTTCAGCGAATCAGTGCTTAAAGTAAAGAATCGACTAACCTGAATATAATCTGATGCAATAAACTGATAACTGCAATTTGTAAATTAAAGTTTATTTTTCAGTAAAGTAAGATAAAAGAAACAAATGTATAATAACTCAACTTTTAATATGTATAATGATTAATGAACGTATGTATAAAAAACTCCAATGAATGTAACTTTACTTTGATATGAAAATTATGTAACCAACCGGGGTGGAGAGTAAAACCTCGGGTATAAAAACCTCAGATTTTAGTTACTAAGGGATAGTGAGCTTTTGCACTTCCTGTGTGAAATAGGAAGGAGACCGCCTGTGTGGAACAGGATTTAAGAAAAACTTTCAAATTCATTACAATACCAATCAGTATCCTTTGAAACTTCGTCACAGAACTTGAGGTTTACTCCCTACTTCTCACCCAAACTAAAGTGATTGTATTAACCTATTCCAACAAACAGTTAAACTATTTATCAGTGTTCGTGATTCCATGATCCTGAGATGGCTTCAGTGTAAGTCTGAAGAGTTTTTGCTCCAGACAGAAAGAGCAAAGGGTAAAACTGTTAAAAGGAACGTAACAAGTGTTCTTTGTGACTGCCATCAATTTTCTCTAATCATCACTTATCCTCATCGTCGCGAGTAGGCAAAACGTTGCAAGAAAGCGACGCTAAATAACAAATTCAAGGCTTACCGGTATAAGTGGGTACATTTGGCATATGTCCAGGGCATAAAAAGTGCTTATGTCTTGTAGAGTGGCAGACGTTTAGGAAGTGTTCAGTGGGTTTTTAACTGTTCTATATCATAGTAAATAAAACAATGCAAATGTTATCAAGCTGGATAGAATAAACTAAAATCTGCAGGGTGACCCAAATAAAACTATACCAAATGAAAAGATATCAAAATCAATCAAAATATTAGTTGCACACCCCCGTCAAAAATTTTGGTAAAGGGATATTTTTTTGCAACTGGTTGGCAACACTTCAGACATGTATCTGTGGCACGTGACGTAGCGGCATTGACGTGGCAGTTGGAAGATGCTTGCTAACCAATCGTGAACATGTTTCGGCAGCTGCAGGTGGCGTCCAAAGTGGAAAGTGCGTGCAGTGATTCGGTTTTTTGTGGGCAACAGGGTGTAACAGCACAGAAACCTTCTTGTGAAACCTTAAAACGATTGCGAAAAGCACTTAAAGATCGACGGCCAGGTAAACTTTCGAAAGGCATTGTGCTCCTGCATGACAATGCGAGACCGCATGCGGCAAGACTAACGTGGGATCTTCTAGGCAAGTTTCGGTGGGAAGTGTGGGATCACCCCCTTATAGCCCAGATCTTGCAAACCGACGATATCACTCGGATGACGAGCTGCAAGCTGCAGCCCGTCATGGTTATCGGACGTTGGACGCAGCAGGCATAGACAAACTTGTGACACGCCTCGACGAATGTTTAAAGGTGATTACGTCGAAAAGTAGCTTCTGTATGGAACTTTTATGTGCAAATAAAAGATTCGTGAAATTTCGCTCCTGGTTTGTTTTCTCATGCTGTGCAACTAACTTTTTGACTGACCCACGTACAACAAACAGCGCGATTTTCAATAACCCACTACTTCTCTTTGTCTTATTTTGGTTTTCGTTTATTACGACTTCATGACTATTAATTCGCTTTCACTACACTTTTACAACTATCACTTGTTTATTGAATGTTGGTTTTTATAAGTCTTAATAAACCCCCTCCACTCACTATCATTTCATCCCTCAACTTCTTTGTCTCCTTCGGCCAAGCATAATGTAAGATTCCTTCATTCTCTTATTCTTCAAGTTAAATTCATTTATTTTTCTATAAATTTTCGACTCGCCTCCCCCTGCTTCTTTTTCACTGGAGGAGAATATGAAATTTCGTCTCTTCCTCACCGCCTTCTGCGCTGCCATTAAACAGTTTCACTTTGACTTGTGTCCATCCTCAAGTCTGAACCAGGCCAATCCTGATATATCTTTTGCTCCTCATAAGCCCACACAGTTCCTTTTCGCAATCTTGGAGAACAAGTTTCCGGACTGAAGCGTTTTAATTGCAGGAAGACTTTAATGCCAGAATTGCGACAGTTGGATAGAAGAGCGAGGGTTTAATTGCACGACCGCCGAATTTTGAGCGGAGCATCTTACGTCAAAATGAAAAATCAAATATGTTCTCCGAGAGAAGACGATGAGAGAATGGAAAAGTGCGTGGACGAGGAAAAACCAAGAGTGAGAGAAAAAAAAGTCAAGTAAGTAGAGAGGGAACATATTATTGGAAAATTCTTTCCGCGAAAACTGCACGAAAACACGCAACAAGAAGAATTAGAACTTAAATGAAGAGGAAAAAGGAGAGATGGGAATAGTTTCAATAATAGTCTGCAAGGCCGGCGCGAGGGGACTTGCTCAATTTGAAATCGCTGGAAACAGACCCAAATTCTTCCGAAATTGAACTTCCGGGATCTCTGTAATCTGAATTTTAATCAGTTTCCCGGAGTCGAATCTAGTCGCATCCAACCGAAAGAAAGATTTCATTAAAAGACGTAGCCAAGGACGTCGAAAAGGAGAAAGAAAGTTGAAGAAAACCGTCCTACTGTTTTCTCTTTTCCCTCCAACTTTCGTAATCTGGTAGTTTTGGAAAGACAGGGTACCTGAATCGAAAAGAAAACAGTTTTCGTCGCAAATAATGAACTCTCGCGGATCACTGGGTATCGCTTTAGTTTTCGTGTTCGTTCAATCAACAAAAGTTCCTAATTCTTGAAGCTCTTTCGTTTTCAATCTGTTCTCAAACTTATTCAACACACACCGTAATAAAACTGCTAACCGAACTCCGATACTGGTGGTTTGTCGACTCATTGTCTCCAATACTGCTAAACGGCTTCTCGGAGCCTTCCTGTCTCCAAAGCAATTGCGCTTTAAATCCTCCGACACGACGACGCCCGTCCTCACAAAACCGTATTAGCGTCCTGGACGATAAGCCAATCAGCAACTGACAGCGAGAAGTTGCTGTAAAGAGCAGAAACCGCCAAATCACGCCACCTTGGGAAGTGGCGGAGGTTTACTCCGCCACTGAAATGGATCCGCAAGAGGGGGGGGGGGGGGCATAAACAGTTTTCGGGACATTAACTTCGTGATAATTAGCTTAATTCGTGATTGGAGTGCCAATTGGAGGGACAGATGAGGCAGAGGCTGGATTGAAGAGAGAGAGATTCCCAGACACGCAAAATACAAGACATTTCGTCCTCCCAAAAACTAACTTTCCCGACGAACAGGATTTTCCTTCTCCTCCTGGACCTCCCGTCGGAAAATCCACTAATTCACTTAACAAACTCTCGAGGGATTCACCAGTGACCACTTTCGCATTGCAGTTGGGTTCTGATTTTGCCGACGTATTCTGCTCTTGCACCGATGCTAACGGGCGTTCAACTCAAACAGAACGAAAGGAGGGTTCCTGAAACTCGCACACGCAAGAAAAACAACAACCATCAACGCAGGAGCAGCTGGTGCCAGGCCACCTCCTCGTCGTCAAAAGATAAAGCAAATACACTGTTGCGAAAAGTCACCAGACACGTGGATTTTTGGGAATTCGTCATGAGTTGGACTGGACATTGGTTTCAGTGTCCGTCCATTTGAAGGAAATGCGAATTTAGAGTTGGCCCTTACTACCACCAGGACGATGACGGATTTCTACCACAAACCATATCGCGTGACTTTTTGATTTGAAGACATGCTGGTTGAAGAACTTGCATGACCAGCCCAGAGCTGAACCCAACTGAAGAGGCTATCACTCGTCAGATTTTCAAAATCAAATTGCTCCTTATTTATGGACAACTTTAGCGTAAAAGGTTCTACGGTTACATTAAAAACAATCAAGAAAAAAGTTCAAAAAGTATTTGGACTATCCAGCATCTTCGGAACTGGTGTCACCATCTGGACAGCAGTTGTAGTAGCGTGACACGACTAATGGTAGTACTACCATATCTTAGTACCCAGTGTACAAAAATTTCACACAGGAGGGTGAACGCACTGACCGTCCATTTGGAGTCGTGTGTGTGGTGCGTGGCTATTTCGCAATGGATCCTACCGAGAAAGGAACAGTGAGCGTGCATCAAATTTTATGTAACTCTCCGGAAAGGTGCGACGAAGATAGATTAATTGAGTTGGTGTTTCAAGTCCACTTTATACACAATAAGGCTAACCGGGACTGGACCTACAGTTTAAAGTGGGATCCGAACCACTATGTGCCTCCACAGGGTATCGAAACCCGGGACCCCTTGAATACAAGGCGACGACTCTACCAATGACGGAGATCCTAGCAATGATTACAACAAATGTTCGGGGAAGAAAGCATAATGAGTCGCACTTGGTTGTTTCAATGGCATGCTTGTTTAAGGGCCGGCGAACACCCGTTGAGACCCTTCAGCTGCACAACTCCCAACATTGTTGCCGAAGTTCAACAGTCAATCAGAAGCAGGAGCGTGTTGAGTTCTGCAAGGAGCTTCGACAGGTTGTCTCCAACGATGAAATCTTGTTCGGCGTTATTGGTGATGAGAGTTCCCCGAGACAGTCAAATTCACCAAAAAAAACCCTGCCAGGCCCTGTGGCAGAGTGGTTAGCACATCGCGCTGCGACGCCAAGGGTACCAGGTTCGAATCCCCCTCGAGCTTGGTTGTTTGTGAATGTCCATTCATCAATTTCATCATTTCATCACTCATCCCTATCTTCGCAAATTAGCCAAGAGGCACAAAACGCGAAGTAAAATAAACTAAATCAATCAATAAAAAAAAAATGAGAAACAGGTGAAGAGCAAAATCGAAAGCATGCACATACTGTCTTTGACATCAAGGGCAATGTACAAAAATAAAACGTCCAAACAGGCCAAACAATCAATTCCACCTACTGATGTGACGTTCTGCTGCAATTGCTTGAAAATGTGGAACGCCATCGAATCGAAATTTGGCGACAAAAGAACTGGTTTTTGCACCACGACGACACACTGTCTCTCACTTTTTTGTTC
Organism: Lepisma saccharinum; assembly: GCF_977018435.1. Lineage (NCBI taxonomy): Eukaryota > Metazoa > Arthropoda > Insecta > Zygentoma > Lepismatidae > Lepisma > Lepisma saccharinum. The sequence continues at coordinate 76,718,780 of NC_139229.1, read as the reverse complement.
GTTCACCATGGACTTTTGGACCAAAAATAACACAAATGTGGTCTCCCACCCATCCTACTTTCCTGGCATTGCCTCGTGTGACTCTTTTCTCTTCTGTTTTTCTACTATATTGGTAAGTCTCAAAAGTCCTAATATAGCGCTAAGAAACAAAACAAGCCCATTGGGACGCGTTCCGTGGCCAGAATCATGCCAGAAACGCCACCAGTCTGAGCATGAAAGAGCCGAGCATGTAACGTCACCTATCGACAAGTCTTACAGAACAACCCTCGTATATAACAACATAAAACGTTGGTACTTACCACCCTTGGGTCACGTGCGTAACGAGATGGGTGAATTCCGATGAGCTGTTTTTCACTTCCGTGCACACCACCCTCTTCTCCTGTCCTTGGTAGCTGGAGTTGGTGATCTTCAGAGTCGTGTTCTTGTGGGAGAACTGGTAGGATGTGCGGTAGTCCAATGTGTGCCAGTGGGAAGAGACGGTCACCCAGGAGGGGAATTTGCACTTGCTGGGAGATGGCGCTGTAAAGATACGGAAAAAGAACATGAAACAAAGCATTTTTGCTGGAAATTAACAATAACATTCAATTGTAGGTCTCAATATCGCAGAAGAAATTAACTCGGCACAGTTTCATCAAGGAGTTTAAGTGGGACCCCGCCGGAATATTAAAAAAACTGCTAATTCTCCAATAGCTCATTTTGTTTATATTCCGCTCTCCTCTGTTTTTCTGACTTGCTTTCATAATTTTTCCTTTCTTCCCACAGGATATATTCTAGAATTTATTTATTCCTCTCGATTCTCTTTTTCTAGAATTTATTTTTTTCTATCCTTCTCTCTCGTTTTTTGTATTTCCTTTTCCTCTCATTGTCTATCTCAAGTCTCTTTCTTCTCTTCCCCGTCGTGGCATTCTAATCTAGGGGTCCCGGGTTCGATACCCGATGGAAGCACATGGTGGTTCGCTTCCCACTTTAAACTGTAGGTCCAGTCTCGATCAGCCTTTTTGTGCATAAAGTGGACTTACAAACACACTGAAGCAAGTAATCACGATAGTTCGAGTGGGTAAGGCGTTTGACTGCTATGCGAGACTTTCATTACGTATTTGCCTTCATCTTTTTTAAATGTTTCTTGACTCTGCCTTTCAAATTTACACATTTTTCATCTACATAACTAGTACTAATTTTAGTTTTATGTTCGCTGCTTTAGTCCTCATGTCTAATATAGAAGTTAACTGCTAATTAATATATATTCCTAATTAAAATATTTTAATCTTTGTTTGCATAATTTAGAAATACCGATATCTATTCTTATGATTTGTCCGAAAGATCCAAAATGCAGGCTTGAAGCACGGTCTTGTGGGAAGTGACGTCATCTAGTGCAGTTCAAAAGCGCCAATTAAGCGCAGGACTCGGCAATGCAGCCTTCCTTGCTAGACTTCTGCACTCGTTGTTCACTTCTTTGAAATAGTGGAAGTCGAAAGTCAGCCAGATATTGGTTGTAGTTCTTCTAATGCGTTCAATTGTAAGTATCAGAGCTTTATAAAATGCTATGTGATTTCTATGGTGAGAAACAAGTGTTCGAAACGCAGGGAGAACAATGTGTGCTTAGTTTTATCTACTGATTGTATTGGGCGCTGCAGTCGAAGTGCAATTCGAAAGACTTTCACTTCCAGTCCACGGCATGAAGAGTGAACTGTGATATCCTTCTTGGAGGATGTTCGATTCAAGTATGATCAAGTACGACACGGCCTTAGAACTTATTAAAAGCTCCAGTTTCGTTTTTGAATGTATATGTATTGCAAGCTACAGCGTCCAAGAATCATTACGCAGATATAATTTCAACCACCTACCTTTCATAAGCGTCATCGTCCGGGAACCTTCCGTAGCCGTAAACAGCCCATTACATGTGGCGTCTCCTGATTGAGCCACTCGGAAATCGAAATTTTTCTGCTGCTCCTCGGTCGACTTCTCATAAACAAAACAGCGGTACCTGTCCTCGTTGGACGTGGCGTGGTTGTGGGAGACCTTGCCCACCAGGTACCTCGAGGACCCCTCCTTCCACGTCGCCAGGCAGAGCAGCTCTTCCACTGAAAGAAAAGGCAAAAAGAAATTGTTAATATGCAACAAACCCTAACACGGTGCTAGTAAGTCTAAATCTTTCCTATACTCTGTCTCGGGAATCTGTGTAGGGAGGGGGGGGGGAAGTGAGAAAAAGCGAGTGAGCAGAGCGAAGTAGTATGCGCTGCTACTAACAGCTGGTAGCTAGTACGCATTTCCTCCATGTACTGACTTCCCCTCTTGTGCGTTTATTGGTCGAGCTCTCGAATCACTACTTTCGCAGGCACTTGTTTTCGTTCGCTTGCTTTAGAGATTCCCGAGATGGAGTATAGAGGAAGAATTAGATATGCCAATGGTTTTAATATTTTTATTCAACACACTCCTCCCTGAATATTTGGTATTGGAAACTCTGTTAAATCGGGTCTCCAAGTTTTTTTTCTCTCTCAAATTTAGGAATCTGTAGAACCTTATTTCAGCCAATTTCTATGCTGTGATAGTCGCTCTGCATTGGTGGTGCATAACCCTGAAGGGAGACCACTTTTCTGGCCATATTGTTGGGCATTTATTCGAGAACTCAACTGGTATGGAAAATTCACTAACAAAAGTTGAACTTTTTCACGAGCAATGATAGATAGAAATGAATAAAACTCAAAAGCATTTACTAACAAGTTATGTACATAAGTAAAATTAAGAAATATTTTTCTGACATATTAAGAAGGAATAAATAAACTAGAACTCGTGCAAGTATATTCCCTTATCGTGCATTTACTCGAGATTACAGAATGCGAAATCGTGCACAAATTTAGTCAACTCGCTAACATGGAAAGTTTATTTAATAAAGCTGAACAGTTTCTACGAGCAAAGATAGATGAAAATAAATAAAACTCAAAAGAAATCTGGCTACTCTAGGACCATGATAAAAATCAAGTATAATTCCCGGTTTTCAAGGCAAATTTTCCAAAAATTCAAGGGTATTTTCTCTATTTCAACCTTACGTATTACCGCCTCTCAACACCCACACACATACACATACAAATATAGTAACAATATAAAGGGTCTGTGTGATTCCAATGTATTCAAAAATTCTAATTCAATTGAATTAAAACTGTGTTTTTAAAACATTTAATTTGAGGTCCGTAGTTTACATTCTCATTTCACATACTCAGTCTCAAAATACATCTTCAAACACAAGTCATAAATGTTAGGGCACATATTCTAATCCGCGAATAATTGTTAATTGTATAAGAATTTCAAACTCAAATCTACGTAATCATCTTCAAGATATCTTGCAATAATCTCCCGTCTGTCAGATTGCTCTACAAAGGACACTAACAAAGTAAGTGGAACCAGAAAATTATGATTTATTTTTCACACAGCATTCTTTTCCTTCCTAGACAAAAATAAAACTTCAACTGTGAAAAATTCACCTCAGGGCATTTATAAATATGTATAAATTCAATGGGATTTGGATTAATAAAAGTTGAAATTTTTCACGTCTACGGAGAAAAATTCAAGCAGAATTCACGCATAATTCCTGGAGTTAATAATTCACGCAGAATTCCCGGTGAGTAGCCATCCTGAATCATTGACACGGCATGTAAGTAAATAAAACAGATCCATTTTCTGACACCCTAATAATGTAAATAAATTGAAACTAAACCAATCTAGCGACACAAAATGTCAAGATGCACAAAACATATCCCCAACATTTCATAGAGGCTCTCAAACCGTTTTCTATTCCTCTTCGAGTATCACTGCCGTTGAGGAGTAGGAATATGAAACCTAACAAGTATCTTTCAGAGTTCTTAACATGATACTCTTTGTGCATGATATCATCACCAAGGGGAAAAAAAAAACATATTGTGGGAATGAAAAAGAGTGGTTTCAGCCACCTCTTTCAACTTCTGTTATTCCCCCTTTTTCTTTTTTGCAACCTGGAGGCTGAAAAATAACCTTGAGCATCCAAAGCTGGAATTTCCAGGAGAACATTCCGTTCAACCGGATTACATTCACCTGATTTATGAGAGGAAAAAACCTCATAAAGTTTGTTTGTGTGAAACGGACGAATTGAGTGGAAGAGAGCATAGCGAAGAAAACAGAGATGAAGAAGGGTGTGGGGCGTCAGAACTAAATTGGAAAGTGAAAGCGAAAAGAAAAAAGAGAATAAGGTGCTGGATGCAGCGACGGGGAGGAGTAAAAAAAAACATGATCACCCAGAGTTCTCATTTTTGCTGGAGGGGATTTTTCTTTGTGTTTGTGGTCGGATGAGTTTCTTATTCAAAAATCTCATCTGTTAGGTTCTTTTTTTCAGTGTTCGTATCGTGTTTTAAAGTATCTACCCGGCGTTAAGTGCCTTAGGAACTCGGCATCGGAATACAAGAGTTTCAGAAAGTGGGATCTGATATATGTTCTTCTCTCGAGTTCTACTTTAACGTGCTCGTAAAGCGTAGCTTAACAAGTAGAGGCTTCATGTTAAGGAGGGGCTTTTCAGTTTTTTCCTTGTTACTACGTCGCTAAATGAAAGGGAATATTGATTCTAGTCTGAGAATTAGTTAAATTTTGTTAAACAAAAGCTGCAAAATTGATTCTAATTGGAACTTCAACCACTCTTTTTGTGAAAGAGATGGCGTCGAATGTGCTCAACCCAGGGCTGGTTTGGTCAAGGCTGAAGAAAGAATGTGAAAACAAAATCGTAAAAATTACACCTTCCGTTACCATTTTTGCTCGCATCCTATTTTAGGGGCGTCGTGGGTGTGAATACTAAGGAGGTTCTGGCATCTGGACTCGCAGCCAGACTCTGGACTCCTGTCGTGTCGTCCCTAATTGTTCCTTATTGTCCCTTGATCAATCTCACCCCCATTCACCATCTTCACGATTAGTCAAAAGTTGCAGAAAGGCGGAGTAAAATAAACTAAATCAATAAACATCAATTTCTTATTTGATTATGTTCTTTCTTTCCTGTTTCTTGTGCTTTTGTATTCAAGGAAAACAGGTTGTGAAACTGGACTATATCATATTAATCATAGTTTGTTGTATTTTTCCATTTGTTCGTGTTTTCCGCTATTGTCTCCAGTTCTGTGTAGCTTTCGCATTTCACATATTCAGGGATTTCTTTGATATACTCCATCCGGGGCTTGCCGATGTTGTTTCTCTTCTATTCTTCCTTAAAATAATGTTTTCATTATGCCTTCATATGTCTGAATGTGACCTACCATTCTACATTTCTCTGGACGACCGATTTCCACAGGCTACCTCCCATGTTTGTATGTCTCAGAACATCTTCGTCTCTTACTCTGTCTATCAATTTCATTTTCAGCTGTCTCCGGCTTGGCTATGACACGTAAAAATTTTGTCATTAACATAATGGAAATTAAGTACATAATAAATTCGATTTAATGGCGTGGGAAGATTAATAACTAAAGCTACAGTTTTCACTGGCAGTGATACAATATGAAAATAAATAAAACTCAAACGAAATCATCGACGTAAATAAATACGACCAATTTTCTGGCACGTTAGGTACATAAGTAAAAACAGATGAACATTCATTGGTACATATGTAAATCAGATAAAAGTGACAGGATTTATATTTTCTGACAGGGCATATAAAAAAATTAAAAATAATCACAGCGAACCGTACGTAACGAAACATAATGAGCAGAATAAAATTTGGCCAACAAGAAAGTGAAAAAAAGGCTTACTTTCAATAAAATCTATAAGAAAATTTAACACTGATACTCTGGCACGTTAGGTTTCTAAATAAAAGTAAAACCTATCAAGTCACATGCTCATGTAAAAAATTTGTGTTCTGTAAATATATAACACTAATAGCAATTCATTGGTATGAATTGTATTTGTAGTTTTGGTATTTAGGATCGCATGTTTTAATATGAGTGATGATTAGGTGAAATTGTCGAAGGGACACTCACAAAGAGAGTTCGTGCACAGTTCGACTCGAACTTAAAAACATCAGCGGCGAGATCTAAAGTTGACTACTTAACGCGCTTGGCATGACATAAAAAGTAAAACTAAATTGTATTCGTGGGTAAGACAAGTACATTTGAAACCCCGTAGCAATAACGGACGCTATAAAACTACAATCAATTCTGCGATGTTCAAGTGTATTAAAACCCTGTCAATTGGGATAGCAGGAACTAATTGAAGGGATGATCGGGTAACTCGTTGGCAATAAAAATGTATTCACACAAAGAAGAAATTGAAACAAATTCAATGAGATGATACGCAAATGAATAAAAATATAGCCAATAGGCTGGCAAAGCAAATAAATAAAAAAACTCTAGGCCTCTAAAACGTAAATACGTGTAAATAGAAATACAAGGCAACCACGCACGACCAAAGGTACATAAATAAAACTAACACCAATTCCCTGGCAAAGCTGCATCGATGCCGTTTCCTTTCGCAAGTCCCTGGTCAAAAAGGAAGAACAGCTCAGTAGTCATCCAAGTTTTAGGGTTTCCAAACAAAAATCTTCGGTCGAACGTAAAGTTATGCCTCCACACACTTTTTCACGATATTTTTTGGTAGGGGTTGGGGATACGGTTAAAGCGCATGCGTTCCGGAACGACAAAAAGCGTCGACAGGATAATATAGAAAGAATCATAACATATCTTCGGAGGGAGAGAAAGATGGCTTCCTAAGCTCAACCCAATGGGAAGGAGGAGGCAGGAAATGCATCAAGGGAAGACTTAAGCAGATGGGAATCTCCTTCACCGCACTCTCAACTCTGGAGAGTTTCCTCGTTGAAGGAAGAGTGATGAGGATGCTGATGATGGGGTTTGCATAGCAGGGGTGAGACTAACATCGTTTCAGAGAAAGAGAAAACTGTACAAGCGGATAAGGATGCTGGAAACATGTGTCGCCGTCTCTCCTGTGAAGTTTGGGAACTTTTCACACAAAGAGGATGCATGTCTTACTCAAATTTTACCTCGGCTTATATCAAACGCTTACCAGAAGTCGTACAGAAGAAAATTTGGGTCGGAGCGGCTGGAAGTTGAAAAATTTGCATGTTTAGAATCAACGTCAATGTAGCAAGTAAAATAAAGTTCTAGTCGCAAAACAATGTTTGCAAAAACTTAGGGAACATAGAGAAAAATCTGGTAAGACTGGCAAAAAGAAAGCTTTCTTTCGATGACGGACGGGTGGATGAAACATAGTTCAAAGTATCATCCTGCTTTTCACCCAGTGAGACAAAGAACAACTTTCGGCAACGCGACCTTCCCATACTACATGTGATATTCTTTAAAGTTTATCTAGTGAAATCCTCAACAAGACGTTTATCACCCCCTATCAAGATTGTTATGTAACAGAAACTTTGCGACACTAACATGAATAGGGATTTTCCGCCTCAGTATACCAGTACTAAGAATGGACGGCTCACAATATTGCTGCTACCCAAGATTCCGTGTTCGGATACCCAGAAGTCTTTCCCTGTTTACAAACTTTATTCATATCCGCTATATGCAATGTAGAGATGTGAAAGTGGTGCCAAAATGTTGAAAAACTAACCAAGTTATTTTGTTCCAGGTTTCAGTAACGTGGCTGTAGTGTAGCAGTGTCAGTGCCCAGGAAACCGGAAATGATCACAAATCAGGAAAAATATCAGTGTGTCACGAGACCCGGTCACCAATAACAGTGCAGAAGAACTTTCAAACAACTTATGGAAAGATGCCGCCCGATGTCGAGAGCATTAAGTCGTGGTATCACAAGTTCAAGACCACAGAATCTGTTGCTGACTTACCGAGAAGTGGTCGAACCATCAACCTCAGCGATTCCAAACAACGTTAAACATCAGCCAAAAAGTTATCTTTATGATATCTTACACAAACGTTTATTTTTTCGTGCATACAAAGTGCAAATTGTACAGGCTATGTTGCCTAATGATAGCAGGGGACACACTGAGCATTTTCCTGATTAATGAACATTTCCGGTTTCCTGGGAACTGACACTGCTACACTACGGTCACGTTACTGAAACCTGGAACAAAAAAACTTGGTTAGTTTTCCAACATTTTGGCACCACTTTCACATCTCTACCTCACATATAGCGGATATGAATAAAGTTTGTAATCAGGGAAAGACTTCTGGGACACCCGGTATTTGAACAGAAAGTCTTATCACGCATCTACTATCAAACCCCTTAGCAGTTCACGTAAAAGAAAACTCAATATTAGACTAGACGTCTCTGTGTTTTGAATATTCTTCTGAACCCATGAATACCAACAGCCGTGGCCTTGTGAAAGTAAACTCATGGTTTAATAACTGATCTCTCTAATGAGGAAGCCGTGCTTGGGTTTTCATTAGCGCAGTCCCACCTCTCCAGACATTTTCTATTCAGCCGGACTTATCAAAGGAACGCGGACCGACTCGAAAGCAGCCTACACTTACGCCATCTTGTTACTGCTCCTCGAACTAGCTAGTATGTTTAAGCCTGTTAAGAGATGTGCCTTCCATTGGCCTCCCTATGATGAATAGCTTGTACGAACACACTCAAACGCCTCAGTGAGATCTCGAATCTGGGTGAATGACTTCTGACTAACGACGAACTGAGGAGGTAGTTCATGCAAGAGACAAGGTTCCTAATTAATTAAAGCGGTGTTAAGGCGCTCTTCACATACAACGATAAAAAAAAAAGAGAGGATGGAGTGTGTGATTCAACGCGAACCAAGTCGGAAGAAATAGTTTTACAAATACTCCTAAAAATACTTGTAGGTTTGCATTACAAACGGAATGCTTTAACTTAGTACCTTTCAAAGAATTTCATATACATTTTCGTTACCTCGCTTTCATTCAGCATTTTGTCTCATTCTTAACATGTATTCGACATTCCCCCCAATATTTTTACTTCTACAGTACAAGATATGAAGCCGACAACACATTTGGTTTGAGGGAATGATTGTAAGAAAGCAAGAAAATGTAAATAATTTTCTTTCTATCTCTTGAATTAAATGCGATAATGAGCATGATTTATGAACTGCTGTAATAGATGACTGTACGAATACACTGCCTTAACAAAGGTTCGAACCACGGACCTATGGATTCGTAGCACGTTTTGCTGACCATCACGCCGCGGAGGCCGGCGAGTAAATGTACTTGTTTGTGAAGACATTCATCTTGAAGTAATTTGTGTGGGAAACATTTCGTTACGTGAGGGCCCCACCCCCGCGTTTCTTTTGACAGGAGGAAGCTAGCGAAAATAAGATTCCTCCTTCCAAAGGAGAGGAACCTTTGAAAACAACTTTGTTGTACCAGGTAAAATTTCAGAGCTTCTCTGAAGCAAAAACCTTCAAACACAGGAATTTTTGTTTAAACGACAAAGAGTGAAGCTGTCACTCTGTTAAAGAAACTTCCGTTTTCCATAGTAAAACTCTACATGTATTGACAAGAGTGAAACATTATTTCAGATTTTGTTTCAAGTCCACTTTATGCACGGATAGGCTAATCGGGACTGGACCTACAGATTAAACTGGGATCCAAACTATGCGCCTCCACTAGGTATCGAACCCCGGATCCCTGGTTTGCATGGCGACAACGTCACCACTGCGTCATTGGTGAGGCTCTTTTCAGTTTATGAAGAAAGGAGAGATAGTCTACAAGAGACGCTGCAATTTGGGTTCCTACATAATCACATCAATTAAAATATAAACTGCAGAAAGAGTTGAAATAAGAGAATTCAGATTATTAAAAAAACAAAAATTATGACCAAAAGGGCTCGCTTAGAATTTCGACTTGCTTGTTCCGTGAGGGAAGGGGGGGGGGGTGTTCCATTTCCCGTTCACCACATCGCAGGAACAAGACCTTCCACCACTCGCTTCAACAGCTACCATACATCAATGGGAGACAGTGCGTAAGGTTTGGTGGCCGTTTCAAAATTAGCTGCAATCTATCACCACCGCCTTCGTATAAGGGTGGCCCTTGACTTCGGATACCAGAAGACCGAAGCAACGAGGGAGTGAAGCACAATAAACTTGAAGCATGCAGTAAAGCAGTTCGCTCAATTACAAAAATGATAATTTCTTAAGGGCGATGGCATATTTCATGCGTTAACGCACTTTGGAGTGGTCACTATTGTTGCTAATCAAATCCATTTTCCCTGCACTGAACATCTCCCACGGTTAAACAGCTGCTGCTCATTTTCCTTTTAAAGACCCCGCTCCATGACTGCCCAATTTTTACATTTTCAAAGCTCTGTGTACGCTACAGATTTAGAGTTTAGAGAACGAAACTAATAGTACTAAAATGTCGCCTCTTCATCACCCATAAAACCATTTTAGCGTTCTTTCTACAAATTAGATTTATGGAGGCAAATTACTTTGACTTTAGCTATTAATTTCTGACGTTTCTTGTATGGAGTAAACTGGACATTTTGTGGAGCAAGCGAACGAAAATAAATCTCTGCACAAGTAGCGACTCGAGAGGGCTCGTATGAGAGGGAAAGGTGAGGCAAAAACCGACTGCAGCTACCAGCCGTTTGTAGCAGCGCTCAATGCTTAGCTCCGCCCATTCTCTTCCAGATTCTTGGGACAGGGTTCAGTTCAGTAATCTTAACGGACAAGGTTTCGTAATGTATAAAACCTAATAAAAATATCTCGTACGGGTTTATACGCATTATAAGCGATCAAAATTAGGGTTGCAATAATTTTGAAACGTCCTGTATTAACTGAAATTTATATGACAGCCAAACAAAGCATGAGGCTTATACACGAACCTTCAATTCGTTTACAAGGTTAGGTCAACTACCAATTACAATCACGTTCAAAGTTGCAGTAATCTGATACCTTATTAATTAGTTTACAATGCTCCGAGCTTTTTTTGTTAGTAACTTTCGCAAAATTTCAATTCCATGAAGTTTTGAAATTCGATACGCACGCAAAACTACTGTAATGCTCTCCGAACGAACGAGATAAAAAATAAAAGATAATAAAAAAAGGATACCATGTTAGTTCGGAACAACATAAGCGATTCTTAAATCACATTTCATTTGTTTTGATAACACAATGGAAGCATAGCTCGAGCCGGAGGGGAGTGAATTACGCACTAGAATGAACTTTACGCACGAATATCGTATTTCACGCACTTGATTGATGACCCAGTGTTTATCATGGCGGCTAATAAATATTCAAATGGATTTATTGAGCGGCGAACGTCAAAGCGGTGCTTGTTTTGTATCTGTGACACGAAGCAATATATCTGCTGCGGTAATACAATCAGATATATACAGACACGTTGTTGCATTGTGTTCGCTACAGAACATTGCAGGATATTTGCATGTTACAATATAACGTTAACACTCCGTAAATTTGTGAATTTTAGTCGAATTTTTCTTGTGTGTATGAAAGTCATCGCATTTCAACATGGATTGTGCAGCCTACGTATTTTTTCAAAGGGGTGACCACTGGCGTCCTGTAACTAAGGAGTCCAGGGTTAGATTCCTCGAGGAAGTCCATTTCAGTGACACTGATACTACAGAGTGTCCGAAAAGTCACGCAACCCGGTGTTTACGACCGTATAACGGAATAGCGAAACGGAATGAGAAGAAACGCTTTCTGCCAAGAGAATGCCCTGTATATTGGGAAAATTTAGAGAGACAAACATATGTAAGAACATGCATATTTTAATAACAAATAAGCAAAGTGTTGCCAAAGGCGGAAAAGAAATATTTGCAAATCGTGTATATTGATGCACAGAACTCACTGAGGTAAATTATTGCAACATTTCACAATACCAACGAACAATTTGGATGGCCATCTAATGAATTTGACAGAAAAATAACTTTGACGAAGTTTCAAAAACATTGCAGAAGGGAATAAATGGGCTGTTCCAAAAATCGATGTTTTCACAATATTACGCAGGACACTGGCAACACTGTTGCTGTCACGTGTCACTAACAGATGTGTTTCACCTCAGGCTATCACACTAGGGCACTTTTAAAGACAAAGGAGAAAGTTGGTTATTCTCGAACATATGCAATAAATTACATACACCTTGCAACCCTGAAATGTGGGTATCCCTAAATGCTTCTCTTACGCAAGAATATGACGATGTTCGGATATATTCTTTAACAATAAACAGTCTTTCCTGTGTAGAATATGGCATTTTAAAAACACACACACGACGTCAGCATAAGTAGACACAATCTGGAATGCCGTTCGCTGCAAACAGCAACCACCTAAGGCACAGAAAACATAACAATTGATACACGTTCTTCTGTACCCACATTTCAGGGTTGCAAGGTGTATGTAATTTATTGCATATGTTCGAGAATAACCAACTTTCTCCTTTGTCTTTAAAAGTGCCCTAGTGTGATAGCCTGAGGTGAAACACATCTGTTAGTTTCATTGGGCGGCTGTCACAATTCTCTCTCTTAACTCTTCTTGGGAATCCACTGGTGTACTGTAGCCTAACTCTTTCATGTGACCCCAAATGCAAAAGTCGCATGGCGTAAAATTCGGACTCCTCGCCGGCCAGGGTTTCGGGCCGCCTCGACCAATCCATTGCATGGGATACTTGTCGTCCAGCCACTGTCGCACACCCCGGAAATAGTGGGCTGGGCAGCCATCATGATCATGTTGGTAAATCATACGCCATCTTGTGGCGAGCGGCACATCCTCCAGCAGCGTCGTCAATTCTTCCCTTAGGAAGTTTTCATAGTTAATGCCGTTTAGGTTTTGTGGCAGAAAGAATGGCCCGATCACATGATTGTGGATGATTCCCATCCACACATTTAGTGAGAATTTTCTCTGGTGAGAATTTTCGTTAGATTTTCTTGGGTTATGACCCTTAGGGGCCCAAAAATGCGCATTATGAAAATTAGTAATACCATCGCCGTCGAATTTCGATTCGTCCGTCCACAGAATTCTTGTCAGATGATGGGGGTCTTCAGTGTCCTCAATAGCATGCGACTTTTACATTTGGCGTCACATGAAAGAGTTAGTCTACAGTACACCAGTGGATTCCCAAGAAGAGTTGAGAGAGAGAATTGAGACATAAGAGACAGGGTGTCAACGCGAGTGACTGTGTCTGAAGTACGCCGCAGGCTGCGTGCTTGCATACGTAACCGGGGGAGGCAATTTTAACAGGATTTAACGATTTAAACGATAATTTCCAAATTTCTTCATGACGTGTGCACCAATGACTGTTTCTTTCTGTGGGTATGGAAATTTTGGGCATGAATTTTTCCCCAGTAGTCACTCATTCGTCAGCTGTTAGCAACGTGTCGATTAAGTGTCCAGGGTGTAGTAGTTTTTCACAATTATTAGTTTTTTGTCGCAAGTCGGAATATTTCACGAAAATCTACAAACTGCAATAACTCGAAACCCATTGATTTCCGACCCCCGGTGCATAAGGTCAAATTTATTGCAAATGTGCTTAGTATTACCCATTTCCAGGAATAGGTCGAATTACCAATCACCCTGTATAATTGGTATTCTAATTTGTTGCGCTAAGCAATCTTAGAAAAAGGGTCTATATGCATGTTGCTGGCATTTAGGCCTAAGCAAGAACAGTTTATTTGTGTTTTAGAACATGTGTTTCAATTTGGGATGCTCTGGACCATAGGTGGCGGAAGGAAGGGGGGGATGTACACGTAGATTGTTGAGCCTGCGCAGAATAACGGAAAGTGATGAGTGGTGGATTCTTCTCAGCTACGTCAGATGAATCATGCGCAGTCCATCATTGTGCCTGCGCAGAGTAACGAAAAGCGGTGAATGGGCGGAGTCTTCTCTACCACGTCAAATGACTGATGCGCAGTGACATGCGCTGTAAACTTTTGTGCCGTCAAATGAGATACTGGTATCAAGCGTACGTACAATGTAAAAACACATTAAAGATACGAGGGAACTCTCGCTATTGTATCCAACAATGATAATAGCAATTTAGGGCAGAACAGACTGTAATATTACGCTGAGATAGGGACAATACGAAATGTGGCCATTAGGTCTGGGATGCGAGATCCTCTTCTACATTGTAATATGAATATATGGTCCCATTTTTAAGTTTCGCCAGTACTCCTTTAATTATATTGCAAGAATTCCAATAAAAGTTTCGGGCCTGAAATCGGGAACAATGTCGGATCGAGGTGGATATCGCGTTTCAAATTGTGGCAGTAAAGCATTCTGGACTGATGACAATCGAGGCAGGAGAATTTTCATAAGTTTAAACGAAACAGAAGCGGGATAACTGACCAGCACTGGTAACAAGAATTACACTCTAGTGGCGTAATGGGTCTAGAGAGGCAATAACGAATGTCCTATTGGCTTGGGAACCCTCAAAAGCATAAAGGATTGTAATTGGCTGTCGAAAGGTGAAGTCGGACGATAGATTCCAACTCGCGTCGACTTTAAGGATTTTTTCGTGCCGTTTCTCCTCCAGCCAGAAGGGCGGGCTGGGGAGCTAGTAGATGGGGGTGGGGGGGGGAGTCGAATACGGCTTTGTCACGCAATTAATGGTTTTCTCAGTTATGGCCCTCTTTATTGCCCTACACTCGCAATAAAGTCCTCCCAAACTGAGAGCGGATGAGAACCAGGAACGAATGTTTGTCGCGAGACGACGAGCGGCCCGCTTCCGGAAACCGGGAATCGACATTGTTGGAAAGGAGCGGCTCTTCAAAAGAGCACCCCCCGTTTCGACAATGGGATTTTGGGAAGGGGATTGTTGGGTTACCAGGAGGATCGAATGAGATAACCACTACCTTCCAAGGCAATTAACGTAACAATCGCGTGTGTGCGTCGTCGGGATGGACGCGCTTAATGTGAGATGATGCGGCGTTAAGCCGGCGCATAAAATCTGGTCCTTCTGTGCTGTTATCATTTGTGGCAAGTAGCGATTTTTTAAAAAAATGACAATCAAGGTTTAAAAGCAACCCGAGAGCCACAAAGCAAGCGGACAAAGGTGGAAGTTCTCTCTTTGCACCCTTACACTCTTGAAAGATACACTCTGCCTCGGGAATGTGTAGAGCAAGGCCGCGCATAACGATACAGAAGGGGAGGAAGCGAGTGGGTAGAGCAAAGCCGTGTGCGCTGCTGCACTTATCCATACCTATATTTGCATTCAGGAAGGAGATTTGGATTGTAATCATTTGCAATTTCGATATTATTATTAACATTTCCGATCCTGAATCCTCCGGATTCGAAACCCGGCCCGGGCGTTCTTTGTGAGTCTCCCATCATCAATTTCATCATACCATCGTCGCGATTACCCAAAAGTGGCACAAAAGCGAAGTATAAGCAAAATGATTCATTCAGAATCTTCTGGGTATGAGTGAGGATATAGTTGTTGTTCGCCGACAGCATTTCCTTAGATATGCTCTTGGTATGAGTCGCTTTGCTGCCACTTTAGGTAGTCGCGACGATGAGAATGGACGATCATTATAAGAAATAATGGTTTGATTTGATGTGATTTGAGTTATTTTGCGTCGCTTTCTTCCAGTTTTGGCTAATAGCGATGAGAATGAATTATATTATGAAATTTATGAAGGGACACTCACATACGCAGGCCAGAATTCGAACCCGGGACCTCTAGTGTCGTAGCGCGCAGTGATAACTTCTCCGCAACGGAGGTTGGCAGAAGAAATTATGGAGATTCACTCACAAGGCGATGTCCAAGCCGGGACTCGAAACCGGAACATGGAAGACGGGCAGTGAATTAAAAATCACGTGCAAAGTCGACACGCCCATTGAAAGTAAGCCAACGCCGAAGACTGCGAACGGATGCTTGCGAAATCGCGGTTGGCAATGCTGCGTTTGGTCACCAGCCGTTGAGCCCTGCCACTTCAGGATAAGAGGATTAGACGCGGTGCACCACCCCGCACCGTGCACCGCAGTGGGACCACAGCTGGTCGGCAAGGCCCGACTCCTGCCCTTCGACCTTCTTCCGCAAAGACACCGCAACTGTCGACAGTCAAAGGGGGAGGACACGTCACGTCACACTCGACCTCGCGAGCATGTGGGTGTGGCCCTTGGAGGTCTCTACGAGAAAGTAAGAACTTTCAAGGAGATTCTTGATTATGGAATCTCGAGGTCGCACCTAAAGAATGTCCAATACGTGTGCATATCTTGGAATGCTCTCTGTCGATAAGTCTACGGTTCAAGTGGAAGAAGGGTGTCTAAGAGATTCTCTTGCACCATATCCTCTGTTTTCAATTTGGTCTCCTCTAATTGCATACGTAGTTGTAAAGTTGCTGTCTTAGAAATAAGAGCTTACGGATTGGATCCCGATGTTGGCTTTAGTGATTGATTGACTTTGAAATTATGGGCACGTCAGCATTATGAGGATAAGCCCCGTAATCAGGATGGATAAATACCATGATTTGTATTTAAAAAATAATTTGATTATTTTTTTAAAATTTAAATCTGATTTCTTTTTCATTTAAGTAGATTTTTTTTAAAAAAAAACACGCATAAAATTGCTTGTATGGTTTCTGGCACCATACATAAAGATATATGTTTTTCTTATAGAAAGGCTTTTTCTAGTAAACTGCTCTGTAAAATATTTGAACATATATGTAAATATACATCTTTCTGTTTGATTCTGTATATGTAAACATACTATGGAAATGTTTGTTGAGTGTGTACATGAAACTATAATAATTTAAGTAACTTGTCTTCCAGTGAAAATAAAACATTCTGTATGTTCTCTATACAGCAATATCTCGTTAATCTAGACCCCGATAAGCCGGACTTCGCTTAATCTGGACAGGCACAAAAAAAAAGCAGAATGCAAGGTTTTAAATGTGACTAAAGTCAACAAGAGAACTTCCCAAAGAAAAGGCAGTCAACCACTGATGAAATTCTGTTTCCCGCAGACTTTGTAGTGTACTGTATAGTGTATTTAGGCCTATGTCCTTTAAATACACCATAATAAACGTGTTTTGTTGCTATAAACTGAGTTTTAATGTACTTTCTACTGTTCTTTTAGGTTATTTCAGTTAATCCGGATTTTCATTAAACCGGTCAACCTATATCCCCCATTAGTCCGGATTAACGAGGTTTTACTGTAATTGTCACTAAAACTGTTTCTTATAGTCTTTGTAGCTGAATTTTGGCATTTTCTAAAAATAATAGCTAGCAAAATATCAGATTCCATGTTTACTTATAATGTAATGATAATAACATTATTTACGTTTTAACATGGTTAGTATTTTGTTATTCTGGACAAGCTATTTTTACCTCTAAAAATTATTGAATTTTAAATCAAGAGAAAATGAAGTATGTGTTACAGTTTACATATAACATTTCCTTTCGTATGAGCTTCACCCCATCAGAACATACATTTTGTTTCCTTTCTTTGCCTTTTTTAGAGTCTAATAGACACCATTCGATGATTACGAGATTCATGTACTTTCACCAAAAGTGAATCTGATATCTACAAAATCCTCATGAATTTATTCTGTAAATTATTTCTTTAAAGTGATTTAAATCAGGGATTTTAAAAAAGAAATCACCTAATTTAAATCTTGATTGAAATCAATCCTCCTTGCAATTAAGGCGAGGAGATACAGTTACGAACCATGTGTGCATTTATTTGAATATCGTCGGAATGGGCAATGCTACTGAAGAAAAACGTGGGGTTACAAGGGGAGTATGTATTTCTCCACATGTGACAGATCGAAGCATTTTTCAAAGTTATTAAACTAGATACGACCTGTAAAAAAAAATGACTACAGCGCCTTTAATAACGTTATTCAAGGCGCTGTAGTATGACGAATAAGAATTTTCGGAATCCCATGTATTCCTTACGGGGAATCAACTTCAATATCAAGTAAGGCTAATCAAATGGGAGTTTGGACTTTTCTTCTTGACAATCACTTCTTCAAACTGCCCTCTTCCCGTTGATATCATTTTCTATTCTATCGGAAGTTAGATATTCCCAAAATAACAAATAAAAAAAATACTCCCATATCCCCAATGCATTTCTCCTTGCCTCCTGGCAGTGTTGCCAAACCTGGAGTGCATAAAAGAGCTAAATTTCACCTTAAATGGAGTTAAAACTGTCTTTCAAGGAGCCAGATTTACGAAGTGCTTCCTAGAGTAATGTTAGTTGTCAAAGGAGTGGGGCGCTGCAATTACCGCTAACTCTCACCCATCTCATGGTCGTACGAAATCGAAAATAAAGGATTTCCTGATAACAATATCATGCCAATTTCACTTCAACACGGCGCTATATAAAAAAAAAAAGTAGCTGAGGATATAAGAGGGGATGGGGCGACGCAGCCAATATAACAATATCACGTCACGTGGCAAAAGTTGGTCTGTGTGGGCCGGAACCAGTGATGGTATCATAATGAGGCACAGGGGCGGGCGCCCCAGTTCACAGGCAAACGAGTGCACGAAAAAGCCAGATCTTGCTCCAAGAGAGCTAAGTTGGCAACACTGACTCTGGGAGGAAAGCTGCGAGAGACTGTCTCGCATGCCCTAAAACAAAATGGAAGAAAGGACTCTAACAAGACGGGAAAAGCTGTTAAAAACTTCCTGCGTCAAATTTTAAAACTAAAACTGTCACAGGCTTCTAACACAGCTAAAAGCTATACTATCTTTCACCTTCCAGTCGAGGTTAACGTAATGGGAGTAAGTGATTTTAAATAATTAAATTGCATAATTGATGAGAATAAGTGTTACCATAGCTTACCCGAGGGAGGGGAGGCTGTCGGGCCCATCATCTCTATTTTATAGATCTTTCAACTGTGAAAATTTTTATAAAAATTGGAAATAAATTACATTGTTCCCTAGGATGTACACAATATTTCTGTATTACTTTAATTCATAATAACAAAAATATAATGTAAATAGGAGGCAAAATGCACTAGGTGGGCATACCAGGCGTCATATTTGAATGCGTGTCATTCGAGATACTCATGCCAGTGAGAGTCCACAATTGCTTGGTAATTTTTGTAATTATTATAATTAATAAACAACTGCACATCAATAAACAGAAAAACATTAATGATATTTTTATTATGGTTTTTGTGAGTTTTAGTGATGTGTGACACTCATGTCATAATTGGTTAATATTTTCTGTTAATGATGGTACTTTTTGTAATTATTGTAATTAATAAATAACTGGGCATATATAATCAACAAAGGAAGCAGTGATTCAATAAACAATTGGTTTTTTGAATTTTAATGATACGAAATAGACGGAAAATGCACAATAAAATTCACATTTTTATAACTCGAGGTTCATATTCAGCCTTTTAATACTTAAGAGCAATTCATACTACATAAGGAAAAAAAATATGTCATCAAAATCCGAGCCATGCTCATTACACAACTTCATCGTCGCGATCAGCCAAAAGTGAAACGCGACGCTAAATAACTACAAAATATAAATACAGATTCCCTCCCCCTGTTTAGGTTGGGGAAAGAAATTGTAAATGGCAATACATGACTTGCTACACGAGAAAAGTGTCTGTTCCCCGTCTTCTCTCATTCGGCTGCGACACGCCGATTCTCCACATCGCCATACGATACATAATAAATACATTTAGTGGCAAATCTCTCCTGGCTCCTCCTACTTGGGAGTGGTT
Source organism: Lepisma saccharinum (assembly GCF_977018435.1). Classification (NCBI taxonomy): domain Eukaryota; kingdom Metazoa; phylum Arthropoda; class Insecta; order Zygentoma; family Lepismatidae; genus Lepisma; species Lepisma saccharinum. The sequence continues at coordinate 76,699,190 of NC_139229.1, read as the reverse complement.
TCTCACGATTTCTCTTATTCAGGTGATGAGTTTTCTCTTCACATATCACTTCTGAAAGGCCGTAAAGAATGAGGATGACATTTATCACCTCACGGTTACCCTGGATTTATGACACTTAAGAAAAAGGAGAGAAAAGAACGAACCTTGAAACCTGTCATTTAACCTAACGCATCAAATAAAGACACTTTCGGAAATGAAATGTAGCCGTCCTGCGGTAAGAGCAATATCTATTCCACGATGTGACAGATTCCAAAAGGTTTCCCCCTATTCCGCTTTTGTCTTGACTCGCTGACGTATTCATTTAACAAAAAAAGAAACACGAAAAAGCGCTTTTACTTTGTTCTTTTCCCTGCGCGGAAGAGAAAAAAATCGCATCGTTTTTCATTCCGCGTCACAACTACTTGGCGATATAAAAAAAGAACTTTCCGGGAGAAACCCATAAAAACAGGAAATTAAGGATTCGAAAGGAAAAAAAACGCCTAGACAAAAAGATTTCGGAATGATTTATAATTCACATAAAAATAGCGTATTTGATTGTTTCTTGTGCGATTCAAAGTTGGAATTCCTCCACGCTGGTTCTGCCTTTTAATCTCTCGCTTTTTATGCAATTTCACGCCGTGTTCGACTTGACGTAAAGTTGAGCAATTTTACGCGTGGAGCTTCTACGACCCCGGAAATGCAAGGATTTATTTGAATTCATAAAGAGTGTCAGCTTTCTTTACTTGTAGTAAATTGAATTCAAGCTGGTACATCTGTGAAAAGTTTCGCCTAACATATATGCAAATTTCTACCACCTTTACTGATTATTTATTTTACTTCGCTTTTCCGACACTTTTGACTAATCGTGAAAATGAAGATTCCACACAGCTCTCCAGAATCGATTCAGTCGTTCACTCTTTCGTAGATATAGTTCGTAATAAGGTTCATCTCCTCATCTCTTGTCCTTTCTAAACTTACAGACTCCCTATCAGCGTCATTTGCTGAATGACTTCAATTGTCTCTACAATACTGTCAATGGAAAAAATCCGCTGGGACACACTTCTCGAGGAATTTCACTTTCGAGTACCTATGCGCACAGCAAGTAACTGAAACCTATTTTACATAAAAAAACTTAGACTAGAAATTCAAGAGAGACTTCTCACACAATGACCTCCCATCAAGTGTTGACATATTATGCTCTGACTATGCCTTTCGATCTTCCATCACAAGAAATGCTGGTAAATAATATCAAATTGTGCCATCTTTTACTTTCTTGTTAATCATTTATGTATAACTTTTTGCTCCTTTCAGTGTTGACAATTTCGTCAATATTCTGCAAGTAACATTCCACCCTAATTTGACTAGTTCTTACACCTAAGCATGTTTAAAAACTGCAGAACAAAAAACACATTTTGAATGGAATTATGACTGCAGCGATATGATTATACAATTTCAAAGGGGGTTCTGACCCTTTGGGTACGCTCATGCAATCATATGATCATTTCTCCTGCCACAGTTCCCCTAGATCTTTGGCAGACGTCAGCCAAAACGTTTGCGAAAATTCCTCTCCTTTCGAGAAACCGCTGACATTCGAAGTTACATCTGCTTGGATTTCCTTCCAGAGCATTCACGTTATCATTGTTGCCTAGATATTCTCAGGAGTTTAGTGACTACGTCAGCCTATTGAATTATCAGGTTTCCCATTGTACGAACGCGACAGAGAAGCCTCCTGCCTCGCTCGCTCTCTCCTTTCCGCTCCCCTTACGGCGCTACAGTACCGCTGCTCGCTCTGCAGTGAATACATGCGTACGAGAGCATTCTTCCACATATACGGCAGGTCAATCAGGCCTGTATTAGATTCTAGCATAAGAAGATAAATCCGAAAAACTATTTCTGAAAGTTCACATATACATATCCTGCAAATGTTAATTTTTCTTAGCTGCTGGCTTCTGTATGTTCAAAAAAGTTTAATTTTCTGTACAAGAAAATAACGAACATAGGTACTGAAAAGTGAAACCACAATTTCATGAGATATTAGCCTTCAGCAGAGCCATCTATGGAACACTGTTATCCTGAGCTCCCAGTCCAACCCGAACAAAAGTTCAATTCGAGGATGACAACAGACAGGTTCTCTTTCAACGGAGGTTTGATTCATCTATTAGGCAACACTGCGCGTGGAACGTTTGCCACACTGTGCACGAACGTGCGTCTTTATGCGCTTTGTCTTTCCCATAAGTTACAACAGCCGCCTCATTCCCTGGTCGTTGATATACAGTAGAGCGTCGATTATCCGAACGTCGGTCAACCGAACGACCGCTTAACCGAACTGTGTACTCGCTCACTTTCAGATATCTGTAATGAAAAAAGTACGTTAATTTTGTGTACTGTGTGTATTGTTCATGCAAAATGCGTATGTAATATGTACATATTTTTGTTTAATAAACTGTACCACATACTATATATTCCTACTAAAGTTGCCTTTGTACGTTACTTTGTAATATATACTTAAAGAGATGCCTGTTTTTATGAATAAATTTACTGTACAGTACTTCTTTTTGGCAAATAAACATGTACAGTTCGATTATCCGAACAAACCAGTTTTCCGAACACCCATGTACCCAATTACTTCGGATAATCGACGCTCTACTGTACTTTAAATAGAACTTTACCACTTTAGTAGAACTTCATAAGTTGTCACCAGATGCCACGACCTGTACTATTTTAACTTGAAATCACTAATCGAAGCGAAAAATGCTCATTCTAGTTATGCTTTTAAGCAAAATTATAATGCTACATTATGTTTTTCTTTTCTTTTTTATTCAACTAATTCTTGTGTCTACATTGCAGTTTTAGTCTGAATAAACAATTCCTCGTTAACGTTCATATACAATACTTTGAAATAAAGCAAAATAAATATGATAAACTTTGACTGCTATTAACTTCTGATTATCTCATAACTAACTTCGTAAGGAATGGGATCTGGTGCGGGGACACACACAACAAGTAACAGAATTTATGCGGAGCTTTAAATCTCGCCCTCCTAACATAAGCTAATAATGCTATGTCGTTAGGTTCGGAGGGCCAGGTTTAGAGCTCTTAGTATTTAGGTTTGGCGTTTGTTGCTAGCTGGCTGTGCTCCATGATCATATCCTGAAACCTATGCAACCCGTATAACTGATTTGTATATCTTGTTCTGTACAGTCAACGGACACTTGTGGGTTGTATAACACCCACTGAAAGTCAATGTGCTCGTTACAATCCAGAACTGTCCCGAGACCGTACGTGCAAGGGGCTGAAAAAGGAGGAATATTGATGTTCCCTTCGCTACTCGAACATCCACGTTCTTAAAGCGACACTACAGCATTAAGAACTTGAAGCAGCATAATATATGGAGACGAAGGACATTACATCAGCACCTGCTGGGGAATAATCCATTAGTGACTGTATATTGAATGACGGCTAGAATATTACCCAGCATTGACATGTATTATCCAAGAGTCAAATGGCACATTAGCCAATAGAGAATTAGGTTCGAGCAGTGTTGCCAACTTACCCGTGCTCTCCGTGCCCGAGACGTCAGGGCAGGCCTGATACCGCAGAAGCAGGCTGGAATCTTCCGTGCAGGAGTCGATGCTGGACACAGGGTTCTTGCAGTACCCGTGGCCCCGGTCGTAGGTGAAGGTGAAGGGCCCTTTGAAGGGGCAGGGCACGGGCTCCGCGTCGACTCGGAACATGGAATAGAGGAGGGCGTCGCCGGTGATGAGCGAACACAGTCGACTCAAGTCTTCACCCCTTCTGTGGCAGTACGCTGGAAAGATAGAGAAGAGACATTGTAACAAGTATATATGAGTTACTAACACACACTCGCACAGAAATGTATGATTTCTTTACAACATTTACGGTAGAACGATGTATTTTCACTTGTGGAGGCGTAAAGACTTGGAAAAATGTTACCGAGTTAGTCGCTACGTCAGACATAAAAAAATACTCATTCTGCTTTTATTTGTCTTGAAACAAGTGTAAAAGCAGTTTGGTAATTGTAAGCCTCTACCGAGGGGGGGAAAAGGTTTCCCTCTACATAAAGTAGCCTCTTATTGGATGGTTCAAGGTCACCTATTTCAATTCTCGAGCACTGCCAGAGTGATGGGTCACAATTATTTTGTCAAACCTCTACAAGATGGTGCTATATCGGAAAAATACAAACTTTGAGGTTTACAGGTTGATTCTCTTGAGGTAGTAGGGAAAATATAATGAAAAGTTAAAATAAGGTTTTGCAGCTGTAATGCTCTGGGCCAACAGTGCTGGCCTTGCTGTACCGGAATGCAGGCGCATGATCAGATATTATTGTAAACTTATAAATGAAATATAACAAATTTTCTGAAAAATGTACTATTCCACATCATCAGTCGTCATGAAAGTGTTCATACATCAGGATAAAGGATTGTTAATTTTCCGTGAAAAATGTTACTAAGAAAAGTTGTTTTTGCTGGATGCCTTAAACATGCAAACACACAGCTTATTATAAGCAGAGTACAGCAGCATACATTTACTTTTAAGTAGGTTTATTTTTTTCTTTGAGTAAACATGCACATCTCTGAAAGAGATGGACCAAGGATAGGGGGAAAAGATATATATCTCAAAAATGGACACAATGAGAATAAAGAAAGGCCGGGCAAACGGAATAAGTAACGACGAAGCTGTACAGGAAAAAAGTAAATGCAAAGCTCAAAGAGAATAAAGAAAGACAGACCATCACTTAAGGAGATATGGTGAATGAAAAGGTTTCAGCCTCCCTGGTTCTGGTTCGCTGAGAAGTTGTAGAAACGGAAGACAACATACTGAAAAGCTACCCTTGTGTATAGTATACGTAATATGGAACAATGTGGAATTTTTCTAGCATCTAACGTGAGCAAATGGCATAGATAAATGATACTTGAGGTGCTTGTGGAAATTATTTGTTTCGAGTCTACAGGAGACCAATCTTCTCTGTGCCTGCAGCTTAAAGTAGTGTCTGAAAACTACAAACCCAAAGGGAATAGAACCTCGAACCACAGGACTAGAGCGTTAACGCGGACGCTTGGCGTGTACTAGCAAAACGTTCTCGAAAATATCACTCGTTACGAAAAACTGCTATCATGTTCCAAATTATGTAAAATTACATTCGTTTAAAATTCCTTCTAGAGAAATAAAGTGAATATTTATTTGGTTTATTATCGCTGGTGGATAGAAACTTTGCTTATGACAAGAGTTTGGAAATAACAAGTATCGTAGTTAGAAATAACACTTTTTAATAATAAGGTGTGTGTATATATATATATATATATTGCACCATTTATTTATTTATAAGATTCTTTTAAATTCTCCACAGATGTAATTTATTAGAATTTGAAATATCATAGCGGAATTTTCGAAGAAGTTTTTGCTAGCACGAGCTATAGATCTAACGGCACCTTAACCACTAGTCAATTGGCCATATCTGTTCTCTTGTATGGCAGCACGAGAGACGCCGGGAAAAAAGCAAGTCTTTCAGTTGTTTTTATATCTAACAGGGCTTGCACGGTGGCCTGATGGACTTGTAATCAGGGTGCGGGGTTCGATACCCGGTAGTGGCACATAGTGGTTCGGATCACACTTGTAGATTTGGTCCATTCAGCCTATTTTAGCATCAGTTGGACTTAAAACTCAAAATAATATATCAGAGATTTACTCTATGGGATATATACGAGGGACAATGAAATGAAAACCTTCATTTGTTTTTTTATAGAGTAGATTTATGCACGTAAGTTTACACATTGTTGCAATTCAGCATAGACCTCAATGCTGATCAACATATATTTCGAAGTCTGATTTAGTACCTGTATTCCTCAAGAAGAAGAATATTTAGAATGCAGATGCAGTCACTTATGAGCCACTGCGAAAGTCTATCCACTCATCTACGTGCGGACTGAGGCCACTGTCGAAATTCCTCCTCTATTCGTAATCTTTCTGATGTGGTACGCAAGCGTAGACATTTAATTTTCATATGCCAGAAAATGTCTGTACGTTGTAGGCTTCCAGGGTGCAAGAAACCACTGTTCCTCACTTGTACAGTCACGTACACTTCTGGGTTGTAATGATACAACTGACTTCCAATAGAGTCGTTACAACCCAGAAGTGTTCGTGACTGTACAAGTGTGCGGAGGAGGCGCCATCTTTAACTAACAAAAATGGCGTTTTGAAGCTGCCTTGATAAATGTTGCACCTTTGAGGTAGTTTCGTAAATAAGAGTTGATACCTAATGTAAATTTGAGCTGTATACACTGTGTCCCATAGTTTTTGTACTACTATTAAGGTCTTCATGTGACTGTTCCTTGTACTATTACAAAATGAAAATCGTCCAAAATAACATGTTTGAGATTTCTGGGTTTCTAAGTCCACGTTATACACAGATAGGTTAATCGAGACTGGATACAGTTAAAAGTAGTATCCGAACCACGATGTGCCTCAACCTCTTGATTATAAGGCAACAACGTTACCACTACGCCATCAGAAGCCCAAAGCAAACTGTGTTTTTGCATTAACAACACATATTTATAGACATTAAATTTACCCATCTATTAGTAAGGCTATTTCATTAAAAGTTGCAATTCAACCAACTTCAACCGTATTAAATTAGTTCTAATTGCACCGTGATGTTAAATCTGCCAGTTTCATGCGCGGTAGAACATCATCAGAGTAAGCCCAAGATAAAAATCGATGCACACTGAAATCCAAATCATAATTTCCCTTGATAAGTTCAACAAGGGGAAAACCATGTGTACTTGTTAATCGTTCGAGTGACGCTAACGCTGTTCATATTTTGCAAGCGCACATAGTAGTACAAAATATGCTAACACTGAAAGATCGGACTGTTGCATATGTAGAATTTTCAAGGGAGAAAGCATTAGAAAAATACGCAATTTTACTGTTTAAATTAATTGATTTATACACTAATATAATTATTTTTCAAACTATATTCACGACAAATTTCAATATTCGGATTGAAGCAGTTGCTTTTGACATTGATGGACTGTTTTCATGGTGGCTGTCTGATATGAGCTGTCTTTCTAGGAAGTGACGAGCTTGAACTGGTAGTGTATCCAACTAACTACAGTTTTAGAAAGGATCATCTATCCAAATCCTCATGTTCCCTTGACAACTCTACGCTCTGTACAAACTCCACACGGTCTCTTCAACTGTCACATTAACTCCTTAGTTTTCCCCACTAGAACTCTTACACTGGCACGTCATCTTTTCCCATGGAAATCCGACATTACTTCATAGTTTCCCATGAAAATTCTTCACCAATACACCACTCACAGTTTCACCACACAAAAAACTTTATCGATTCCTGAGATCCTCCACTGATCATATCTTTCATTTACAAATCGTTCACTGACACTTAACATTGTACAGTTGAAAATCTCCCACTGACTATATTTCTTCCTTTATAAAACATCCAATGACACTCAACACTCTACAATTTATATACTCCCTCTGACCATGTTTTTTCCTTTCTAAAACATCTACTGACATTCAACACTAAAAATAGTTGAAATTATCCCGCTAAATATATTTCCTTTCTGAAACATCCACTGACACTCAACACTCTACAGTTGAAAATCTCTCACCTACCATATTTTCTATTCTTTCCAAAACATCCACTGACACTCAACCTCGCAAATTGAAATTCACCCACTGACTATATTTTTCCTTTCTAAAACATCCACTGACACTCAGAACTCTACAATTGAAATTCTCCCACTGACTATATCGTTTCCTTTCTAAAACATCCACTAACACTCTACAATTGAAACTTCCAACTACTTTTTTCAATTCTTAAACATCCACCTAAAATCAACACTTGAAATTCTCCTAATGACAATATTTTTCCTTTACAAAACATCCAATGACACTCAACAATTGATATCCCCCCCCCCCGACCATGTTTTCTCCTTTCTAAAACATCTACTGACACTCAACACACTACAGTTTAAATTCTCCCGCTGACTATATTTTTACTTTCCAGAACATCCACTGACACACAACACTCTACAGTTGAAAATCCCCCACGGACTATTTTTCCTTTCAAAAACATCCACTGACACTCAACACTCTACAGTTGAAAATCTCCCACTGCGTTGAATGCTGTATCCTTTATATAAACAGAATTAAATAAATGCAAAAACAAACATTACATTTTTTTGCTGTCAGTAAACAGAGCATAAAAAATCTATAGGATAAGGATTTCACTGTTTGAATTTTTTTACTTTAATTTTTGTAAATTTTGTAACATCTCGCAACGCAGCGGTGGTAGAGAAGGACAGAGGTATTGGCAAAACTCATGTATTAGAGAGAGAGGGAAGTACTCCATTTACATCCATACTGACTTTTAAGGTTGAGACACTCTATAGAATTGAAATTATCCCACTGACTATATTTTCCTTTCTAAAACATCCACTGACGCTCCACACTCTACATTTGATTTTCTCCCACTGACTATTATTTTCTTTTCTAAATCATCCACTGACACTCAAAATTATACAGTTGAAAATCTCATACTGACTATATTTTTCCTCTCTTAAATATCCACTGACACTCAACACTCTACAGTTGAAATACCCCCACTGTATATCCTTTATAAACCATTCACTGACACACTCAATTCTGCACAGCTTAATCTTCTTATTATATTTATGCTTTACAAATCACTTGCTGACACACTATATTGTTAATATGAAAATCCTCCAGTGGCTACATGTCCTTATGCAAATCCTACATTGACTTCTCATATTGTCTCCTGCAAGTTCTGCCCTCTCCGTATTGCCCGTCTCTTAATCTCAAAGCTCCCTATGAGCTCACAACCGAAGGTTGCAGCATTCGAATCCCATTCTTGGCGTCGATGTTCCTTTCTAACTCCACCATCATTTTCATCTATTCTCCATCCACTGCAAGAACGAAATTAATGTAAACAAATCCACGTGCCTTCGAAAAATAGTTCCTTTCCAATTTGTTAATTCAGGTGTCATTTTGCTCATGAATATATTGTTCATAACTGTACAGCTCGAAATATAAGGACTCAACTTCAATATAGCAATACATTGAGTTGTAAGCTTTGATCACACGCACTATATTCCTACGCGGAAAGATTTCTGCTGCCATTCGAACAGGCAATAAGATTTCTCAGAAGCCACACGCATTTGTGTAAAGTAACTTCATTCCTACAGTCATCTTCCATATAGACGAAAGAAGTGGAAAAGCGAAGTAAAATTAACCAAAAGCAAAAAATAACAGTTCCAATCCACTGATTTTAATGCGAACTCTAATCATTCTACAGGCTTCCCGATAGATGTCAACACTTATTTTAAAATGTATCCGTCGAAATCGTTCCATATTCCAACAGGTTATACACATTTTCTCGCAATTATATTAAATATTTCATAAAGTAATGTTACACGACAAATAAATTTGTACTTACTCTCTTTATACTGGAGAACGTTTACGTGTTTCTCATGGATAACCACACAACGATAGCAGTCCTTGCTGAAAGAAAAGAGAAAAGGAGTTTAATCAATATCCCTGAAGAAATGTCAGCTTGAGACCTCGTACATGCAAATGGAAACTGAAGGACTTATCTTTCTTTACGAATATATTTCATCATTCACCATGAAGTCTTAGGGAGATTTCAGACCAAAGCGACACGCGACACATGTCGCTTGGGAACGAGCCAATCAACAGCAACATTTCACCTCGTAACAGCATGGCAGGCCCAACAACTCTGCGTTCGATTGGATTAATTTTTAATCATTCTGTGGGTCGTCCTGATTAGCCTTACCTGTGTAAAAAACTGGACTAAAGCGTCCTTTTTGTGTGTATCATCGTATCATACATTTTATTAGTGTCCTTCAAGCAAGCGTGTTTACCCCTGATTGATATGCAACCCAAATAACACGTGTACTGTTGGTTGCAGCATGGGTAGGATACAATACTTCTAGAACTTCTTTGCATATTTTCGACAACGACTGATTTTGTGAACGTTACAGACGAATACAAAGGAAGCAGAGACAATTTCACACCAATATTTATCGTGAAGGATATCTGCAAGTTCATGTTTGGGTACATAAGGTTCGATATTTTGTGACTTCAGGGCAAGGTGGATTGATTTAAATCAGGTGATTAAAAGAAAAAAAAAAAAACATTTAAATGATTTTAAATAGATATTTTATAGAATAATGTACATAAGGATTTTGTAGCTATCAGAATCACTTTTGGTGAAAGTACATTAATCTTGTAACCATTTAATGGTGTTTATTAGGTTCTAAGAAAGGAAACAAAATCTATGTACTTATGAGGTGAAGCACATTCGAAAGGATATGTAATATGTAAGCTGTTGACACACATAAATGTATCTTGATTTAAAATTCAATAATTTTTATAGGTAAAAATAAACATTTTGTGTAGAATAATACACGAAATACTAATCATATTAAACCATAAAAAGTGTCATCGTTCAACTGTAATTAAACATGGCAGCTGATATTTTGCAAACTATCATTAAAATATTGCCAAAATTTATCTACAAAGACCAGAAAAAATATTTTCAGTTAAAATTATAGAGTACATCCAGAATGTTTTATTTTCATTGGAAGAGAAGTTATTGAAATTCTTATAGTTTCATTAATACACTCAACAAATATTTCCATAGAAGGTTCATATATACAGTATCAGAAACAGAAAAATGTATATTTACGTATATTTTTTATTTGCTTTAATCTAATTGTCCAAATATTTTACAGGGCAGTTTACTAAAAAGAAGTATATTTCTATACTTTTAGTATATTAGAATGAAACTTGGATAAATGCAAGAAGTTGATGCAAAATACAAGCTATGAATGAAACAGAGGTATGAGCAATGAAGGAGAGGAGAGTTGAAGGAAAGAGCTGAAGACTGTTGAAGGAAATGGCAGAAGACATAGAATAAAGAATGAGAAGATTCTACAAAGAGTGGATAGTAAAGCTACAGGACTAAGAAGCAGACATGGGCGAGGTTCTTGGAGGATGTGAAGGAAGACTGCATGTGGTCACACAGTGTATAGGACTAGGAAGACGCTATAGAGGAGATGTAGAGGAGATAGAGGCGTCCATATATTTCAACTTTCTTATTTTGCTTTGGTGTCCTCCTTCATCAAATGCAGAGACTCGAAATCAGAACGTTGGGTGGTAAGATGTAGATCGAACACTAAAAGTGCTACCAACAGGCACAAGGGGTGCAAGGAGAAGTGTGTAAACTTAAAAAGAGGCAAAGGTTAAAAAAGGCAAAGTTCCCCGTGCATATAGCACCTTACCATGAAGGCACATTTAGGGGATGTGGGGGTAGGGCCTTCCACAAAAGAATAAGTGGGCAAAATTAGAATATAATAGAAAGAGAAAGGTGATGGAAAACAAAGGAAGGTGATGAGATGTTACTTCTACACCGGGCAAGCCAGGCTGACTGTGAATAATGATGATGATGATGATGATGACTCCCCTTTTAGCGCAAATGGTGTCAACATAGATTAATCACGATGAGAAATGGAAGGAAAATACAGGGTGACCACGCCTTTTGATCAACAATTACGTTTAACAATGAAATGAGAACATATTTATAACAATGGCAACTTTTTATTATCTGAAGATAGTAACTTAGACTTCACAATGACAATTTTATCTGCTTTCCACATAATTATCAATTTCAGCTAGATTTAAATCAATGCAAGCTTGGAGACGTAATTGGCTTTCCTTCTATTTGTTCGTGGCTTGCCAGATTTTTAAGGTCTGAAACACTTCCGGTTGCTTCAAATAACTTGTTGATTCTTGAGACGGTGTCACTTTTAAGTACCAGAGGTCCACATTCCTGCAGCATTCGTCGCTAAACTTCAGCTACACGTTATTGGGGTAATGGAAAATACACGTACACATTTGACGCGCTGTTAAATATTAGGCGACTTGCTGCCATAAACAACATCCCCTTCTTCCGCTATGTCGGTTAGATTTTACATACGTGTAAAGAAAGATAAAAGGGAAAGCAAATTTACTAGCTTTATTAATGCAAAAGTTACAGAGTGTCAAAAAGGGCCCCTCTATTCGTGGCCACCCTGCCGTATATTTATATTAAATATTAACAGTTAATTGCAGAGAGTAGATAAGAAAGATATGCTTGAAATGTCGGGGTCTTGATACATGAAAACGAAGTCGCCACAGCATAGTGAGAATATGATAATGTTTATTTTCGAAAAATGAATCGAAAATCTAACCCCCTTCTCCCTCATCAAGATCTACATACAAGGAAGGATCTATACACTGCAAACTCCAGCACCGAATTTACTTGTAGCGAGAGACAGAGAGAGAGAGAGAGAGAGAGAGAGAGAGAGAGAGAGAGAGAGAGAGAGAGAGAGAGAGAGAACGGTGGCTCCGAAACACAAGTGTTTTAGAGTTTCACCCGCTTTGTTCTTTGCTTCTCCTCCTGTCCTATGTAAACACTCACAGGTCGTATTGACGTGCAACAATGAGAAGTCCTTCCGCGCTCCATACACTTCCTGTTTCCTCTCTGGATGACCACTTCTAACAAGGCAATCCTGCCTCGGCGAAAGATCCCAGACTTGCCATCCTGCAAATGTTAACTTCAAGGAAAATGATTGCTTCACATGGCAAGTCCAGTGCTGTGTACTAGAGTACTGCATCGGATCACTTTCGCTCGCTCAAACTCGTTCGAATCTCCCACACTCGAGCGTGCTACGTCGAACGTACCGCACTCGTAGTGGAAAGATTGGCAATGTCCCGTATTTCAGAGCCTAATAAGCAGCACTGTCATCCTAAAACCCATACACGGAAGGAAACCACTCTATGCAATTACAATTCTAAACAATAATTTCGTATATTATGTAAGACTCAAATACAGCACACATACAATATCTACATACCGAAACGTAAAATGAAAACAGATGCTGACAGACCTGCCTAAGCAATTACAAATATCGTATCACAGTGCAACAAATACTTCACTTACCGAAAAGGATAATCATATTCTGCGAAATAATAAAATGCAGTTATAACATTCAATGAAACATCATCTCAATGTGGAAATAATTGTAGAAAAATAAAATATCAGTGTAGGTATTTAATTTTCGCTTATCTCGGTAAGATATACAAAACTGCATTTGAACATGGAGATGATAACTATGTTCACTTATTTTTTAATTTCACTTCAACTTTACTTCATGATCCATATTTGAGGGATCACTATCATAGACAAATTACGGAAATACGTCCACTAATAGGGTTCGAGAGTTTGAGTGTATTTCGCTCGTTCGGTCATATCTCGCTTGAGCGGAAGAACTATCAATTCTGTGTGCCATCTAGCGTTAGTGCAATTATTTGCCGCTCGAGCGATAAACGCTTATTGCAGCACTCTAGTGTCCACCTCGAGGTGGAGTGGTAATCACAGTGCGCCATGAAAGCAGGGGTTGCGGGTTCGAATCCCGGATATTCTTTGCGAGTAGACGTAAACTAACCTAATTCGATTCGGGTGAGTGAGTGAGTTTAATTCCGCTTTAAGCACAGTAAGGCTGATCGGGACTCGACCTACAGTTTGAAGTGGGAAACAAATCAACATGTGCTTCCATCGTGATCGAACCAGAGACGGCTAGATTACAAGGCGACAACGTTACCAGTCCACTAACCTAATTCAATCAATCAGTCAAGATGTGGCTATCGTTAAAAGTACCATCCGCGCATTCGCCTGAAGTTGCTGAAGGACCACTTGAAAACTCTTCCAACCTGCGACCTCAAGGACGCCAAACCGTCACTCACAGCTCACCTAGACTCGTTGGCCACGTTATCAGACTCGCCACTCTGTCTGTGACGAATTCATTAATTAAAAAATAAAGAGCGCCTGGTTCATCAACTATCGTATGAATCAAGCTAATTAAAACAAGCAAAGCAAATATATAGATTTCAGAACACCAGAATCGACTAACAAGGAAGACAAACAGATTTTTAACAAATTCCAAACAAAGGTAAACGAGGAACGAACGTGTTGCGGCAGAGACCAAACATTAAATACAAAAGGCGACCAAACATAGGAAGCAATGAATAATTGGGTGATCGAATCATCAGTTATTAAATGGATAGAATTGGGGATCGACAAAGAGGAACCTTTTTTCATGGCAGGACAGTAATGAGACACCCACTCAGCAGGATTCGGGTGTGTTGCATCGCTTTTATCTCATTATTTTGAAAACTGTTGAAATTTTTTTATCCTTTTGAATAGAACTGAAGATTTGCATATGCGAGATGGCAGATGCATGTCATCTACGTCAATGTGGTCAGACAAGAAAATCGTTATGTCTGGTCAAAGTCTAGCTCCAATGGAAGAGTTCAAACACGAAATGGGTAGTGGGTATAAATATGTGCGAAACTGCACTCTGGATTTCCCCATAGGTTTTATCTCTCTCTCTCTCTCTCTCTCTCTCTCTCTCTCTCCATCTTTTCCTGTCCTTTCCCACTGCCTCTCCACCTCTCTATCGCCATGCTTCTTTCCAGCCTTCTTTCCCTTTCTCCATCCTTCTCTCCCGTTCTCTTTCCATATATTTCATTCCCACTTTCTTTCTCTTTCCACATCCTTGCTTCCAGTTTCCTTTCTCTTTCCCCATCCATCTTCTCCGTCCTTTCTCTCTTTAAACATTTTTCTTTCTCTCTCTCTTTCAAACTTTCTTCCTCTATCCCACTTTTCTAGTATCTTCTTTCTGCATCACTCTCTCCCAATCACTTTCTTTCTCCATCCTTATTTTCCATTCTTTATCTTTCTGCATCCTTTTTTCCATTCTTTCTCTTTCTGCATCCTTCCGTCTTACTCTATTCTTCTTTCTGCATCGTTCTCTCCCATTGTCTTCCTCTTTCTCAATCCATTTTTTCCATTCTCCCTTTCTTTCTCAACCCTTCTTTCATCCTGTCTCTTCAATTCTTTCCCCCTCTCTCATTCTTCATCCTTCTTTCCACTCTTTCTCCACCCCTTCCGCAGTCTCATTCTCCACCTTTTCTTCTCTTCTCTCTTTCACATTGTTGTCTTTCCCTTTCTTTCTCCTTTAGCACTCTACCCTCTCTTACTTCCCAGAAATACAGTTTAAGAGCAATCCCCACAAGAGTCCTTGGAAAACTACTAGAAAATAATATTCCGGGGTAGAGACAAGTATCTAGATTCGGGTGCAGATCCTGAGGGATGCTGAAGGAGGGAATGCAGATTCCCGTCCCTTGCGGAACCAGTTTGATTTTTTCCCGCCAGGAAAGCAGCGCCATAGGAAGTTCCGCGAAACGCTAGCTAACTTTCCTCCGCAAAATTTCCAGACCAAACTACTTCGTGCTCAACATCCCCGCCCCCTCCCCTTCTTTACGAAATCCTTAAGAAGGAGAAACACAGAGTTTCCAACTCCCTGGTGTAAGCCAAGGACTCGAAAAGTTCTCTCGCCGTCTTCAATAACAGCAATAAATCAGATTTTGCACACGAAGGGAATTAAACTTCACTAAGCGAGCCTTAAATTTTCCAAAGGACTGAGAAAGTTGAGGGAAAATACATCGCCTCATTAATTTCTGTGGGTTTATTGATTTTTCAATGAGACACGAAACACCTACGCCAATAATGTTCATGAAGGCTGGAAATTTTGCTTTCGTGCGTCGATTTTCTGAAACTAATCGCGACGAAGATGATGAATGACTCAAGTCCATGCCGAGATGCAAACCCGTAACCTTCGATAATGAGTTTATCCCTTAACATACTCGGCAACATTGTTGTATCAGTGAGGGGCCTCCCCGGTGGCGGCACATAGTGGTGCGGATCCCACTTTAAACTGTAGGCCCAGTTCAGCATAAAGTGGACTTAAAACACCAATTCAATCAACCAATCAAAGACGTACCAGTGAAATAAATGACTGGTTTTATATTTCTTCACTATTCTGCCACTTATCGCTAAATGCAAAGATTTGAAAACGAAAGTGATGAAACATTCACAAAGGCACATGGACAGAATACAACTGAAGGCAGACAGATGATCATACTGGCGGAGGTTCCAGACGCCAGAGGCTTGTTAGCCTGCAAAATGCTCTCACGTGTACTTATAAGAATCATAAGTCGGTCTTCTCATGTAACTAATGGAATTGAAACATCATATTGTCAACATGTCAAGTTTCAATTTTATTTTAAAAAAAAGTCCCCGGTGTATGAAATTCAACTTTTGTCTTTTGAATTGAGTTCTAAGTTCACTTTGTACACAGATAGGCTAATCGGGAGTAGGTTAAAGTTGGGTCCGAACGGCTCTGTGCCTCCATCAGGAATCGATCCCAGGACCCTTTGATTACAAGGCGATGAGGTTACCATGTCATCGGAAAAGCCCCAATTCTTCTCATGTGACATATGCAAGTTTGATTTTTTTGTGAATTATTAAACTAGTATCCCTCGACCCCGAGAGAATATCCCTCGACTCCGAGAGAATATCCCTCGACCCCGAGAGAAAATCCCTCGACCCCGAGAGAATATGCCAGTTCATTTCATTTGGCAATTCTCAGTTAACCACCTTTAGCTTCGAAAAATTTTTGCTGCAGAAAAAATCCTTCGGCTCATTAACTTAGGAAAATATCGAAGTTACATCTGGATAACTTCGACTCGGAAAAGGGGAAATTTCGTATGCCGAGAAGGAGTATCTGCTTATTAATGTCTAAATGACTGTCCTCGTGTAGATGCAAGATGCTCAGGAAGAAAAGGGTGAGGGAATATGATGTCCCACTCTGCAGAAAGACGGCGCTGATGTTCTGAACGACCAGGTCGAGTACAGAGGAACGGAGAGCACGTGTTTACGATGGTGGTAAGCCACGAGCGAGCACTCTCAGCGGCCTCTGATGGAAAAGGCTCTCTCTAATGAGGCTTTCACTGTTAATAACATTGGTCAATCATAAATGGAGGCCTTCGCCTTTGATACTTTCTCGGCTTCGGTTTCACTGAAGAAGTTGGCGAACTCTGTTATTTACTGATCGGGACCGTCAAGAGTCCTAGCCGTACAGTCAAAGACATTTCTGGTTGTAACGGCCCTACTGATTTCAATGGGATTGTAAATTCCTTTTGAAGGGTTAAATATAAGGTGACATAAAGTACACCAGAGGAAAGCTGATGGGGCTAAAGCCCCTCCCGAAATTTTTAGAAAAACAAAATTTTGGCGAACTTTAGTGGTTAGCACAGTGCGCTACAACGCCAGAGTTTTCGGGATCTAATCGAGATCTAGGCATGGATGTTCTTTAATCAATCATCACGTCGTCTCTCATCTTCATCTTCACGATCAGCCAAAAGGGTGAGAAAATCGAAGTAAAATAAACACAATCAATAAACCAATCAGATTTTCAAGTGAAAGCAATAAAGAACTCGGGAAAAACATGATAAATGCACCGCCCCTCCCCCGGCCACAAAATTGACCAGAGGCCGCGGTGGTCTAGTTGGACGTCTGGCTGTTACGCGGGAGACCCGGGTTCGATTCCAGGGGTGGGTGATTTAAGGTCTGAATGTTATAGTGAAGTTGTGGAACCTTTTATTATGGACTGTACAAAATAGCACCAGAACAACGTGATTTTGTTTACATTAAGTTTGTTCTTGTAGTTGATGTAGAATAGTTTATACGCTTACATTCTTGAAGTTTCTCTCAAGAGCCAGGTTTCCATATGGCACAGAACCAATTCTCCGTATATTAGAACTATGTCAGACCCTTGTACATTTTTAAAAATCCGCAGAGATAAAACATACGTTTTTTGGTATGTTGTTACGTTGGGAATTTCCATGTGACGAAGACTGTATGTAATCCACTAATGGCTAAGCATTGAAAAATAGCAAGCTCGCTCAACGTATAAAAATTGTAATGTTTAATAAATGTACAATGAAATAATTTGTTGTTATTTTAAAATGATATCATAAATTTGGAATCAAAGGGGTTGGAGGTTAAATGAACAGGTATGAAATCCTCGAAATTTCGACAAAATAACTAGTTTCTACTATTTCCTTATAACTGTCTGGAATCGTCAGCAGAACCACGGAATCTCCGAGGGGCATTGAATGAGGAAGTAGTTGGCCTGTAGGTGGCTTAGCTCAAATGAATTTTGTATCTGGAACTCCAGTATAAGACCATTTCGGCTGGAATCGCGAGCTGAGTCTTGACTAAGCATTTGGGAACCCAGTAGCCTGTGTTGGTGTGGAAGTATCGGAGTTGTAACTGGAATTTCTCCTTAAGTTACAGTCTACTTCTTTCCATGATCACGAGATGGCCTCAGAATAGAAAGACTAATAGAATGTTCCCAACAGCAGAAGCAAAGGGGTATTTACAACTGTACAGTAGAAACTCAACAACTATATGCAGAGAACTGTTATATTTTGGGGTTCAAACAACATAATAGTTAAAAGTTACGTTGAAATGAAGCACGTCATAGTGTTTCTCGTGAAATTATAGCCCATTTTGATATATCACATGACTACCTTTCAATTAAACGAAATTGTTTGTTTCCAAGATGGCGGACTTCAAGATGGCCGCCATCATATTATTTAAAAATGCCTATTTGTTAGCACACAATGAAAGGAACGCGTTGCAATGCAATATATATCAAAATATTAACGGTATTCAGAGTAGGGAACACCCTAGACCGCCCAGGGGCAGTTTGTTGTTCCTATCCACGCGACCAATCTCGTTACGTGGGCGTCCATTGGTCCGAAAATCTCGCGTGACGCAACAATCGAGGCAGGGATTCCTTTCCGCACGCACATCGCGGTCGCAGGGATCGATCGGAGGAATACTCAATCAAGGTTACAGCAAACCGCAAGAAGCTGAGGATAAGGAAGAAACAGAATAATTTCCTTTCTCAGGACTTCTCTTGTTTCCTTTTGCGGATAACTTTAAACCGAAGATTTTCGAGGCTGTCAAGGAATCGATGTAAGCGATCAGCAATCGCGTGGCGCCATCAGAAAACACGTTTCGGTTGTTGGAAGAAATGTAAACGAAGACAACCGATAGGAAAGTGATAAGGGAGGGAAGCGGAACTGCACGGACGAAAGGAGTCTGTGAGAAACGCATCCATGCTAGACTGGAGGAAGGCAACAACGGAACAGTGTTGCCAAATGTGAAAGAACAATTTCCCTTCGCTAGTGGAAAAAAATCCCCTTCTCCCTTCAATTTTCTCCATCTAAAAAAATCACAAGGTAGGTAAAGTATATTGCACGGTGCCATGATCAGCACCGCGCTCTGGCCGCCTTAACCCCACCCACTTATTTTATTAATATTCTGTGGGATTTAAAATAAGGTAAAATAAAACAAATCACATTAAATTGAGAACCAATAATAGATTTCCCCAAGAAATAAGACACATCCCTAAATTCAGAAAAGAATTTTCAAAACAATTATCTGAAGCTTAAATGTACATTTCCAGTTTCTTCTTTAATGAACAGTATTCCCTTAACACCAACCATAACTGTGTAGTGAGGAAGGTAGTGACATCTCACGGCAGGAGAAAAAAACAATACAACACTACGTGAAATGAATGATTTTAGATACTGCTACGTATCATATATAACAACAGATGACGCACATTACCAGTGTGTGCATATCAAGACATTTCGCATGAATTCACATCTTGTAAGAAAACATCTTTCATTAAATAATGTGCCTATATCGAGAACTTGAACTTCTTACTTTCTAAACAAAAACTCAGACTTTAAAACTCTTCTCAGTAGAGAGATAATTCTTATCTCTTCCAGCTGTCATATTTTAGTTCTGTGTTTTATTTGGTGTTTTAGTTCCCACAAGGCAAGAAGGAAGCAACTGGTAAATCATACAGGTGATAAACGAATGTAGAGTCAGTATCAAAAATGAGTTGGATGCCAGTCCTGACCAGTGTAGAGAACTAACAGAACAATCCAATCCATTGGTATATTGCCAGGAGATTATAACGGGTGGTCCAATTGAGACATTAAAGTCGGAAATATAGAACGCACTCAATAGGTATGCGTTTCTTGCCTAACTCTACGGTGGTTGTAGACGTGGCCATTGAAATTTACTAGTAAAATACACTTATTGATGAAGAGTAGGCTAAACACACAACGCCTTCCAGGGAAGCGAGTATTTCACGATCTAGGTGTCTCATTTTTATGCTGGTGACTGTACATATGCTTCATTGTGCACAGAAGTTTTACATCGATATGTCTCAAGTAACATACACTCATTAAAATTAATACATATCGCAGACAAAGCTTGAGAGTAGGAAATTCGGTATGCTCATAATATTTCCTTGTTCCTTGGTAGCGAACAGCATTATACTGTAGACATTCAATACGTGTCACTGAAAACGTAGCTACGTCAGTCGGTTAAGGAGGTACTAGCCTGCCTTCTGTTGGCAGGTGTAAGGTTTCCTAGCGTCCACGAAGCGTAGTTTCACAATACTTCAAAACTGAAGTGCACAAGTCAGGAGGCACACCAAATATCCTCGAATAGTGTTATTCTTTCCATCTGAACCTCGTCACTGTTGCAAAATCCTCAAGTCGCCAATTTACACAACATTCATGGAGCAACAGCGCGTGATTTTCTCCTCTTTGATCCGTCTTCTACAGTTTCCCCTTCCGTTCCCAACTCCCCCACACACAAAGAGAGGGGGGAAGGGTTGCCTTTCTTATGCTTCCTCCCCTCCGTTACGGTTCATCTACGGATGTAAAAGTGTGATCTTTCCATCTCTTGAAGACTCTTTAGTGAAGGGAAAAACCGACCTCCGCGGCGGAGTGGTTAGCACAGCGCGCTACGACGCCAGGGGTTCCGGGTTGGAATCCCAACCTGAGTTTGGGTGTTCTTTGCGAGTGTCCCTTCATCAATTTCATTATATCATCACATCATCATTGTCGCGATTAGCCGAAAGTGGCAGAACAGTGACGTTAAATGAAATCAAATCGAAGGGAAAGAAAAAAAAGCACGAAAATAACCATGTCAAAACAACTGAAGTTCTGAGGTCCCGAACTAGGAATTTTTGTGCCTTCTGTGACACTGTATCGGGAATCTCTGGAGCAAGAACGAAAACAAGTCCTCTGCGCAAGTAGGATTCGAGAGGGTTCGACCAATGAACGCGTGAGAGGGGAAGTGAGTGCATGGAGGGGTATGCGCGGCTGCAGCTACCAGAGGTTTGCAGCAGAGTACACTGCTTTGTTCCGCCTACTCGCTTGTCTCCCCTTCTCGGCGGTTACGTGTAGTCTTGCTCTACAGATTACATAGAAATAAGCCTTATCATCAATCATGTTCATCACTGCACTACCCTGGATAGGTAGAATGAATACACACCTTTCTTATGTATGTGTTACAGTTCCCGTACGAGAAACGTTCGAAACCCCGGAGGGAATTATGAATCACCCTGTATATTATTATTACAGCTTCGGTAAATCCACGTTTCTCGCTAGCGATCAAATGAGGTGTTAGTGTGTACACGAAGAAGGACAGAGAGAGGGGGACGGAGGGATGGAGATGGAGGAAGAGAGAGAAGCGAACAGATCGATGCTAGGAGTGACAAGCAGCTAAGCCATTTAGATCTGCCGTTGCTTGGTAACAGTTTGCATGAAATCTCAAAAACGAAAAAAAAAATCCTTAGCCTCATCGATGCTAAGGGCGGACTTCTAGAAGATGAAGGGAGGCTACCTGAGGGGATCTCTGAATGACATTTTCTGTCAGCATCCCGGGAATCAAATGGCAAGACATCACTTAACAAGTTGAAACTTGCGCTTACATACGGAAAAACGCGAGATTGACGATAAAGTTATTATGCTTCTTGCTGATACACCGTTAAAATCTAGCAGTACAAATTTAAAAATTAAATTTCAATATCTTCAATGTCATTGATAATGATTATAAATTACAGTTCGTGTAACAAGTTTATTTTTAAAAACTCTATCATTAAATGTACCGTCACCGGCAATAAAAATGTGACACCTATATCCTAAAATACTCGCTTCCCTGCAAGCGTTACATGTGTTGCCTAACTATATTAGTCCGTGAGCCAGGACCTCAAATTTACGCGATAGGTACCACTCGGGGGGATGGGTTGTCATATGATTTTTTTTTCAAGGTGTGGATGCCTGGAACTGGAAAATGTGTGATAGCATCTCATAACTCTTTGCTTTTTATATAATATTATTGAATTAGTAACCATAATCGAAAAATAATGGTTTTTCATTATTTTTATAAAAAGCATATCAATTGATCACAATATTTCAATAAATAAATTTAATTTCATCAGACTTTTTAAATTCAATGTTATTTTATAATAATTATAACTAATAAGTGTAATAATATTAATATAATCCTTATAGTAATAAAACTTTATTATATTGCTTATATACTTACAGATTAAATATAGAAGTTTCACTTACAATTTTCAATAATAATAGTGGCTAAATCTTAAATACGCATGTATGTTATAATTTAACATAAACAAGATTCTGTTATTTACATTTATCATCATCATCTTCTGAATAGGTGTCATCACTCATTGATTATCTATCACATGTGGGTGGTCTGCACTTATCAGTGCAACTGATGTTATTTAGACAGAAGACTCAGTTTGTAGTTTCTAATGAATTGGTTGATTGATTGATGTGGTGCTTCAAGTCCACTTTATATACACAGTAAGCCTAATTGGGACTGGACCTACAGTTTAAAGTGGGATCCTAACCTCTATGTGCCTCTACCGAGTATCTAACCTGGAACCCCTTCATTACAAGGCGGTGATGATACCACTGCACCATCGGGGAGACAGTTTCTAATGAGTTGCAAGCTAGTAGATCTAACAAGAGTTCAAGATGCTGGCTGCCATTCCATCCAATCCATTACCAGCTCCTCTGCTCCATCGCGTTTCTTTTTCAATGTCCACCTTCTCCCACTTGGACTAGGATACATGGTCATTCAGAAGACATCTCTTGCTTATAGCGGATTGATAAATAATCGCACGTTAAGCATGTTTCTTGCAAGTTGATAAATGTCTATCTCACCCTTCTTTATACAGAACAGACAACATGTCATGTCATTCACACAATGTACGGAAGATTTTGAAGCATACAGTAAGCACGAGAACTAAAGTTTGCCCATTACTATTTCATTGAGATCCCATTCATCTCCGAGGGTGCGAAAATATTTCCTGTGTTTGTCTGTTGGCAGGAAGGATTTTCAATGCACTTACTTTTCCTTTTCCTGCAAATGCGTATGGAGACTTATCATATCTCGACAAACATTTTTAATAAGAATTGAAGCTATATTTTCGTGATGTCAAGAACCCACATGGATATTT
Organism: Lepisma saccharinum; assembly: GCF_977018435.1. Taxonomy (NCBI): domain Eukaryota; kingdom Metazoa; phylum Arthropoda; class Insecta; order Zygentoma; family Lepismatidae; genus Lepisma; species Lepisma saccharinum. Next base: position 76,675,821 of record NC_139229.1, on the reverse strand, counting down.
TAGTACTATATTTCAGAAAGAATTAAACCATGACTCTTCCATTTAATCTGAAACACACAATACGCACATCTGTGTCATCTGAGCCTCTAATTACCGATGCTTAACCCTCAGTATTCACGAACAAATTACCATCCCTTCTTCATGTTTACTGTTGAGATTGAGCACTTTGGGGCTCCCTTCAGATGTAATTTTCCATCATTTATCTCCACAGTTTGCGAAGTGTTTTATTAAAAAAGTTTACAAAATGCTTTGGTTTCCTACATTCGTTAACAAGAAATGCAATTAGAGTTGTTTTATTCATTACGTGACTTAGGAATTTCCTTCACTTTCTGACAATCTTGGAAGACGAGATGCTCTGTGACTGATGCCCGTAATCATCCCATGTGATTATCCTTTCGGTGTTCTTTATAGACGTTTCATTGTACGTATCAAACAGACATCGATTCTTGAACTAGTATTTCCTTCTGGAAAGCAATGGGCAAGGTAGATAGACCTTACCAAATTTTGACTCCTCTTCTTTTACCCTCTGAATAAAAGCCATACCATCAATCGCCGTGGGTGAATTTCCACATATTTCCTCAGGGTGAATAACATTTTTCTGCAAGTATGTCTCTGAAGCCCATGATAATGGTTCTAAGAGAAAGCCCATTTCAAGATTCCGATTCTGTGCTGTCACAATAATTCGACCAAATAGTGTAGTGTCTGATAATTGATCTGCCATAACTATCCACCGCCTTCTTCTTGGATCAATAGAGGAACAGAAAGAACTAGGCGAAAACCATGTACATGTTTATGCAACTGAAAGAACATTCAGAGAACAGATACAGTAGAGTATGGATTAGTACACGTAACAAAAAGATCCTACAGTATCTTGAACCAATGCTCACATGATGAGCGTCACTACAGAGCAATGTGTGTACCAATAGAACAGCTCAGAAACGGACATAGTCACAGCAATAACTCACCCCTAGTATGGTGGGTTATCTCGAACTGCCAACACCGCTGCACATCTGTGTGGCATCGACTCGATGAGGTGATCGATGAGAGCTTGGAGGATTCCTCGCCACTTTTCACTTTGGGCAATTTCAGCTCTGGAAGAGTTGAGGGAGGTGTCATCCTAGCAAGAATGCGTCTGCCAAGTGCATCCCAGACATTCTCTATGGGATTTAAGTCCAGTAATCACGCTGGCCACTCCATACTCTCTATTCCCTCGTCCTCTGGCACGTTGTGCACTAACAGAACTCTGCGAGGACGAGCATTATCGCCGATGAAAAGGAAACGATCACCTATTGCATCTGCGCACGGCATGGCAAGAGGTCTGAGGTTCTCGTCTCCATATCTAACTGCCATTTTGGATGACGTGGAGGTCCGTACGTAACACAATTTTGATTCCAACCCACACCATCAATCCACCACCTCTATTTTAGAATGTTTCTTGAACACAGGGTTATAGCGTGTTCCACATTCCTCTCAGATTAGGCACGTCTATTGTAAGGCTAGGGGCTGAATCGCGACTCATCGGAGAACACCGCTCAACCCTATTCGTTGTGGTCCCAATTGCGATGTTACTCAACCAAGTTTCTACGGATTGAAAGCTGTACGGTCATGGAACACACACCATGAGTCTATATGCATAGAGGCTATCTTTAAGAATGCGTTTGCAGACACTTTGAGATGACATCTGCGCCCTATTGCTGTGAGAATGGCATGTTATAGCTTCCTTGAATTCTGTTGTCTGTTGCATCGGTTGTTAACAAGAGGCACCTGTTGTCTCTTCAGGTTGTTGATCGCTGACGGCCTTCGTCACACATTACTCGTTGTTTGGAACCGAATCTACAGGCGAGAAATGACATTTTGAGACACTCCATGGGCTACAGATACCTCTCGCTGTCTGTCCAGTTTTCATCCTTCCTATGGCTCTACATGCCATTGATTCAGCTAAATCGCACTTTAGAGGCATTGTACCACTTGCTCACTGTCCTTGAACTGCTACTGTAATTCTGACAGCTGCGGACTTCAGTTGTTAATTCAGAGATATCGGCATTAATGATGGGCAAATAGCCAATTGATTCCAGTGATGATGTTAAATACCATCCAACTTGCCAATTAAATTATTAAAATATTAACATATTTTAATTAGTGTTATTATTATAATCTTAATTATTATCCTCATTATTATTAATTTATATCAAAATTACACTGTAATTGTAATTTCTAATAGTAAAAGTTAAAATATTAAAAATTATCACAACTTTCCATTTACATCAAGGTTATCTGGAAAGTGGAGTGATAACACACAGAAGGCAAAGAGTTATGACATGCTATCACATATTTTCCATCTCTAGGCATCCAAACCTTTCACAAAAATCATATTAGAACCCGTCCCTCCAAGTGGTATCGACAACTTGCCTGGCTGAAGGCCTATATGGCGAAAAGACTATTTCAATATCAAATATTCAATGGCAACTTCTACCACCATCGTATAGTTAATGAACAATATAACGCCTTTCAGGAAAGCGATGATTTCAGGATCTAGGTGTTCCATTTATATTGCTGGTGACTGTACATTAATTTGGGTTAACTACGTAAAGGCGGTTAATACTTAAGAAACTGCAACTATCTAAGGTCATTTTCCAGTCAAAATTTTACATGTATAGATAGATGTGTGGGGTGCTACATTACGAAGATGTACGATATTAGGCAAAGTTACAATGTTTCCCGTTAGATGTCGTGCTCAACCCTTGATCTTGTCATCCAATATCTAGGACCCAATTCCCAGTCTTGGCAAGGGATTTTCTCTGCATTCGGTAAAGTCATTAGTTTATTTTAATTATCATTCATCTTCACCGTGTAATTAAACTAAGAGGGCAGAAAAGACAGGTAAAATAAAAAACACATGCATATAGGAAAGCATGTATTGCACTGATTTTCGGATATCTCGATGTATTCTTGTGGATTGGAATGGATTGTAGAGACTCTCATTTCTTTCTTTCCTTCTCTTTCTTTCCTTCTCTCTCTTAGTTGCTCTAGTTGCGTGCCAACCTCTGCGACGGAGTGATTAGCACAGCCCTTGACTTCGACGTCAAGGGTCCTAGCTTCGAATACCCAACTGGCCATGTGAGTATCCATCATTTTGATCATTCTCATCGTCGCGATTAACCAAAATTGATAGAAAAGTAACGCTAAATAACAAAGATCGAATCAAATAGTTCAGTAATAAGGGAGCGCGTGAGAGAGAGAGAAATGCAGGTGAAAATAATACTTTTTCGGTAAAATAGAGATTAAGGTATAAAAGAAAGGAAAGGGGGACTAAGAGATATATGTACGCTTACAAATTGTGACTTCCAATTTTCTGGACGGAAAATCCCCTCTTTTTTATTTTCCATTTCTTTTTTTTACTATAAAAAAGAAAACTGACATGGTTGACTTGTTCTCCCAGTACTTACAACGTATTTCCATTAATTCAGTGTGATGTATGGTCCCTGCTCTCGGTCGGCAAATCGCAGGCATTCGTTTATCAAAGAGCCTGAGAGTTGGGTTTAGAAGGAAGGTGGAGGGGGGATAATACAGTGGAAAATGTCGGCGGTAGGATTTTCAGCAAAGGGGATGGAGGGGTGGGGACTTTTGTAGCCGAAGTTGAGTGGATATAGGTAGAGAGGGGGAGGAAAGAATGGAAAATTGGGGTCACGCTAAGCCATTCGACATGCAATGATGTAGTACGGTAGGGATTTAAAGAAATGGGGGAGGGGGATAAATTTTTGCATGTCTGGACTCCCCTCTTAGAGTTGCATGCCGTGGAGAATTATAACGAACACGAATTTGAGTACAAGGTTTCTCCTGGCCGCGCGCGCGCGTGTGTGTGTGTGTGTGTGTGCTAGAAAGAAAACCCACTTCCCCTACCTTTCGATTCCAAAGACCTGTTTCCCATTTTTAGGCTACTTTTTGATTTCTTTTCGAAGCTTGTAAAGCGTACAACAGCTTACCTATCCGTTGCTTCTATTCCCAATTTAAGGAGAAAAAAAAGTCATTTTTTTCCGTCTATCCCCCATCCTTCACTTTCCTCTTTGGGTTTTTATTGACTAGATACGGCAACCAAGAGTTAACATGTAAAGCCTCATGTTGAGACACGCCAACAAGCAAGTTAACGGGATCACAAAAGGGGAAGGGGATAAAACGCCGTTGAGCGAATGAAAAAGCCCGCCTATCTCGGTTTGCTTTATGGAGTTATCAAGAGAGGGTGCAGCAATCGCTGACAGATCTTCAACCTGAGTTAGTGCTCGAACGAAGCATTAAATCTTCCCTGTGCTGATGTGATTGCCATTGTAGTCACGGAGGGCAGCACTGGTTGCGATGACGTCAAACAGTGTAAGCATATGTGACAGGATTGGTGCGTAACTTTGGCTTTCGCCAATACGTCGTCACTTATCGGTCAGTAGCCGCCAAAAATGGCTATTCCAATATGGAAAAGTTGAGAAAATTGTGTGCAATTCCAATATAATGACATGTTTTCTTTCATTTAAACAAAATGAACTCACGTGTTCCATCAACCAAGTGTAAATTGTCAAAGGGAATTCGAACATTTTAAAGCCAAGGTTAAAAAAAAACAACTACAAATAAACATAAATGGTGGTAACACTGTTAAGCCTTGTTTCCATGTTAATAAAAGCATTTTAATAATGCTGACCAAGACAAAATTTATTGTATAAAAATATACACTAAAAACAAAACGTTTCCACCCTCTGTATATTTTTAAAACAATAAATTTTGCCTTGGCCAGCATTTTAATGTTTTATTAAATAAGTTGTGGTATACGTAAAGATTAGAATTATATTTTATTAGCAAAAAAAATGTTCATTGCTGTTAAAGCGGCTGTTACTTTTGTTGCTGGTTACTTGAAAAAGTAACGGAGCTACAGTTACTCATTACTTACAGTTAGAGTCGCTCGTAAGGAAATAACTTATTTCGTTACTTTCACACCTTGTGTTGACGCAACGTGCGAAGTACGAGAGCCTACATGCACTCTGTCGTCTGGGGAGATGAACGAGACTCCCCTCCCCCTCTCTCTCTCACACACACCCACACACACACACTCAGTTTCCTGTATTGATTTCGAACGATCTACTTTCTCTCGGAGGCGCCTATCTACAAGTCGGAATGCTCTGCGGTCAGGTAAGCACCGCCGCAGCCCATGTTCCCCACATACGGGAGAAGAGTTTCTGCAGGGGTTTTGTTAAAAAGCCTGCAACTCGAACAGAATATCCCCGAATGGCAATAAGCACTTGCTTTGGGAGGCCCAAGACACACACTGCTCTCCCCATATTATATTTCAAGGTTTTATTTGTCAGGGTCGTTCACGTCTGTAGTTATGACGTGATTCACGTAACGAACTTTATTTTTGTGTTCATTAATTTATATTTGGCAGAAACAGAACAGGGTGACCACAAAGTCTGGTACTAGTTGGAGCACTGGTTGACAAATACATTTCCTTTATGCAAAATGTCCCACACTCCAATACACTTCCTCAAATGTTTCTACAAGCTTCCTTGATTGTAATCAAGGGTTCCCGGGTTCGATAACTGGTGGAGGCACATTGCACAGTTCCTATTCTAAACTGTAAGTCCAATCCCGAATAGCCTGTGTGGACTTAAAACAACAAATCAAAGAAACAAACGTTTTCTTCAAAATATAAGGGAAGCCGCTGCACTGGTTATCCCTTCCCAGAGATGGTTCATTAACCTCTCCGGATGTCTCCTACTGAACTTGGCCGTTACTTCCCTCTGGAGGCCGGAGCATGATTTTGCTCACAGCACTTCCAAAAACGCAGTTTCAGTCAATATAAATCTCTTTTTAGGGACAACAGAAGGAGATTTACGTTTAGCACTTTAATTTGTTTTTTTGATAATCCATTCTTTGGTAACAAATAAACAGAAGGAACATTTTGCATTTGAATTTTGCACTACAAGTAATGCCATGCAAACCTAATGTATTTTATTAAACTAGGTGAGCCGCTTGGTTAATGAAAAATGCCATTTTGAACAATAGTAAGTGCATATGTAATTTTATATTTTGAATAAAATAAATAAATGTATATTTATGTATAAACAACACGTTTTAGTACATATAAATCCGTCCCCAATGATTAGTGTCTAAAGTGATTTACACTCAATTGAATAATATGTTGAATACTATCCTGTACTGATGTTCAAGAGTAAAGAAGTATCACAATACTAATACAAGAGATAGAATTATAGCCTCTCGGATAAGGACACTGCTACGAAATCAAAATGCCTGTTTCTGAAAGCTAGTCAGACACGAGTAAAACTGTAGGCCCAGTCTCACCCAGCCTCTGTTCATAAAAATGAACATTGTTAAGTGTATTCATTTTTTACCTTTACCGCACAAAAACCAAACTATTATGAAAAGCCAAAAAGAACTGGGAACTATTTCAATGAAAATTGATCATAATCATAAATTGCATTTGTCCGTGGCTGTTTTGGCGAAAAAATTGACCCGGAAACTTCCGCAAAATAAATCATGTCGTAATTACAGCACGACAATGTGGGTTCTCATACCCAACCTGTCGTTCGGTAACGTGGCAGAAAGCAAAAAAGGAAAAATAGTTAATTATTTTGGTCCCGTATTTCCGCAAAAGGCTTGTTGATACGACATGTACGAACGCTAGCCGTTGAAACATCCGCAAGAAGCGACACGCGATATTAGCATCAGATCTTAATATTTCACGAACAGCAAATCGTGTCAGTTCGGCGAACACGAACGTGGCTTATCTATGCAGGGGGAAAACCCTTTTCATGCGCCCAAACTCTTTTGTGTCATTCGGAACTTCAACAAGAACCACCCCCCACCCCGCCCCCCGTTGTCCCCCTCCATTCCTCTACAGACACTTAACATGTATTGGGATTTGCCAGAAACAAGGGAAGGGACAATGTACCAGTCTTCTTTTCTTTTTTTTTAAACATTCCCAGCCACTCCCACCTCTACGTAACCCGTTTGGAACAAAATTCAACAATGGAACCCGCTGAGCATTGTTGTCATGTATTGTTCAGCACGGGCTTTCTGTGTTGCTGAAACACGCTATCACGTCACATGGCTTGTATAATACATACGCTCTCATAACACGGTTATGTGCACGCATGCCCTCGCGACCACGACGTTGGTCGATATCCCGTTCCTTCTGCAGCATTTCGGTCCGTTATCCAACGTTCCTTGTTGCATCCAGCTTCGTAATAATGTCTCAATTTGAGCCTAAGGGTTCTTCGCATGATTGCAGGCAGTTGGGAACCAAACACCCAACAAAGCCAAACTACATGGGCGTATTTCTTTGGCGTTCGTGTAGTTTCTCAATACGTCAAAACGTCCGGAAAACCAATGCTTACAGAGGAAAACAAATGCCTGGACATTTAGTATCGTTATCTCGCGTAACAGTCTCTGGTCTAACAATCGAGCAACGACTCAATTAGTTGACCTACATTGTTAATCAATAATGCAACCGCGCGGAGGCATTGTTGGCTAGATCAAAGAGTTTTAATGTTTCCACAGGCTATCAACATTTCAAAACCTAAAGGATGGTCATATCATCAACGGTTTTTGGAGTAGCGAGCTTATGAATTTCGCAACAGATGGCTCTCTCTTCGCCTGTACGTTCTTTTTCAAAGACATTTTGAAGAAATACAAGATTCATAGACAAGGACCACGGGAGGTATTTACAGACTTCGCATACTGCCTACAGATTTACACACGTAACAAAATAGCATTATCGCTTAATAATATACTGTCGTTATAAATTCAAGATTTTGCAATAATTTATTACTAGGGAAAGGATTTCAAGGTGCAAAATTATGGTCGGGAAAGGGGAAAAAAGAGTTCGAAAATGTTTTCAAAAAGGTGCTGATAAAATGCCTTTATTCGGGTCTAAACCAGTTACATTAATATTCTTTGTTTAACACTGTAGCAAATAACAATTAGTAATAATTAGATAAAGTAACCAGTATTTAGGAAGTAAACGTGGTGGCATTTACTGGGTTTCAAACAACTTGTTGTACTGGAAACATTTCTATGTTTTCGAATGTTAAGTCCCTGACGCTTTGAGCCCAGGAGATCCATATATGTGGAGAAACTACATTATCTTGGGAACTATTGGAGCTGCAATGAGTATATTACACCACTTCATACTTCTCGTTCTGCTCTACAAAATGAGACTATAGGATTTTATGTAGCTGCTCCAGAAGAGTGAAAATCATTTATGTTTCTCTCCAAGTTTTTAACAAAACATGAAAGAAAAGGAAGGAAAAAGGTGCTGAAGCATCAAAAGGGGGGGGGGGTAAAAAGGGGATACATGTGCTAATCTCACGAAAAGGTGCAACAAAGTGTGTTCATTTTACTTGATTTCATATCTCAAACGATCGGCATGAAAACAGCTATATTTTTTGAAAGGTGCTGCACCTTAAAATCCGTTCCCTATTTATTACATTTCTTTCTTCTTTTTGGTAGACCTCCCTCACACTTTCACGCTATTCGGAAAACAGTCCAAGTTCTACGATTTTAACATAATTTTTCGTCCAGCACTATATGCATAAGCAAGACGCCATAGTAGTTATACCTATCCCATTGCAAGAACATATTAAGTGAAGCATTTTGGTGCCAAAACGTCGAATCGGCCATATTTAATAATCATGCTAATAACAATTATTAAATGAAGTCTTTTAAAATAATTTTTCATGCAGCACTATCTGCGTAAGTTGGACGCCAATATTTTAAGAGAAATAATTGGCCATTTTCTCAGCAATTAACAAAATGGAGTATTTTAAAGGCAACTTATACAGACATTCATGGACACGCATTTGGAAGAAACTCCGTTGTAAGTTGAATGCAAAAATAATGAACCTGAAGATAATACACGTTTAAGTTCGCCTTAAAAATATTGTAAATAATGGAAAAGCAAATCAAATATTAAAATATGGCCTTGAGGTTTATTTGATAAAAGCCAGAACGACATGGAATTCGTTTTGGAACAATGAGCATGACTTCTGATTTTTCTGTTATAAATCAGTTCAACATCTTTACCTGATATAGAAATCAACAGCGGCGATGGGACTCGATACGTATCTGAATACAAAGCCATTAAGCAAAAATTTGCCTTCATGTTCAATTTCTTGCTGTTTTCATAATTACAGTTACATTAAAGCAATGTAAAATACCTAACATTCAAATATCCTTGGGTATAAATATTCCAGTAAAATTTCGATTTCCCAGCTACAATGCATTGCATACAAAATATAGTCCATTTGACTATAGTTCCACCTGACATACAAATGACCAACAGGTGTTCCTGTGCATACAATTTGCGTAGATGGAAATGTACATAAAAAAATTCACCTGAAGGCAGGGAATATTTTGCCGATCCATTTATTGTGAAATACTGACGGGCAACAATTTTTAAATGAATTTCGCAATGGTAACGAAGAAATGCATATTAAACTCATACTTTACCTACGGGCATCTGGGTGATGCGTGAACGGGTATTTTCAACATTTTGCAGATGTTGCTCCCTCTGGTCACTTTTTTCCCTCTCTGTCAGTCGAAATTAAATTAACTTTTCTATATTCTCTGTCCTATTGTCAGCTTCTTCTTCTCTCTTTCACACGCTTACAGAACGCTCAGTCGGCTGAAATCAAACGTCAATTCTTCGTCATAGGAGAAATATAATGGGGTTGCCAACTTACACAGGGTTGTCAACTTACATGGGGTTGCCAACTTACATGGGGTTGCCAACTTACACGGGGTTGCCAACTTATATGGGGTTACCAATCTATACGGATGAACTCTAAATTTGGTTTAGTAAACTTATCTCAAGAGCTTACTACGAGATGGTGTTATCAGCAACATGTACTCTAACTACGGATACGTGAAAAGTAGTCAAGGTTATTGAGTAGAACTGGAACACACTACAAGCATGCAATAGTAGTACACGTTATGAAACTAGCGTAAACAAAATACATATTCCGAGGTCACATTAGATGTATTTTATAGCAATATTCTCCGAAGGTGGAAGAAGCATATGGGTTCGTTTCAACTATCGACATCTCAGAAACGATGAGTTTTATAAAGATGAAACTGTGTGGTATAAGACTTGCCGATCAATAGCTCAGTGCTATGTATATGTTAATACGATCAATCCGTCTGCCTGGCCGTGACAGACACTGATGAATCTTGCGATCTGTAGACATCTAAATTTATAGAACAGATATGAAATATACAGAAATATATGTATAATCAGGGTGTCCAAGACATGATTGCTTGTGTGGGTTCGTTTCGCCACCACGATACTTCTTTTTCCAGTCAAGAAAAGAAAAATCATCAGAACACAGAGACTGTTTAAACAATAACAATAATAATAAAAAAAACTTTTAAGCACAGTTTTTCTCTGATTGAGACATAAGCAACATTTTGCGACTTTAAAGTAAAAAGGTTCTACCTGCCAAGTCGTAATATTCTCAGGAGAGCTATTTAAGGATTTGACTATGTGCACAGGGAAAACTAATTATTCCAACAAGTTGTGCCTCTGGCATTTGTATAGTGATCCCTCCCTCTCTAATATATACAGGAAAATTAATAAAAAAATATTACTAATGTTCAGGTATTGCAATACGAATTTGCAGTTAGAACCTTTTTACTCCAAAAGTAACGTTTCAGATGACAGTAAAAAGGTTATCCCTTAAATATTCAAACTTCTTGCAAAAAAAGAAAGGTGAGAAATGAGTTATATTCTAGTTATTCTACATTCTGTATGAACTATGTACATGTTAAAGTAAATAAGATGTAAAAGGTGATCCAGAGTACAAAATATTACAAATTGCTTCATCCAATACTAAAAACCACTTACGTAAGAGTGTGAAGTAACCATGTTGTAAATAGTGTTGCAGTATATAATCCCAGTGGAAACACAAAATGTTCATTTTTAACATAACAAGCTACTGCATATCCTTCTGATAAGAAAATGAATAGCATTTGTACTAATTGAGAATAGATATCGCTTATTGACAACGAGACTGTAAACAAATGAAACAAAAGTATCTTATATGTTTCTCTTCAGCACCGTAGCAAAGTAACGTTGGTCCACAACCGGCATCCACTTTATCATATAAGTGAGATCTGACACTTTTTCTTTACTTAATTGCGTCCTCTCTACATTGGAGGTTCCAATAGATGAATACATCGGAGATGAACGTTGTGCCATTTGTCTGGTAGTGGTTAATGGTCGCACATTCACAACTACAAACAGTGAATCACAATGCCTTAATTTATATGCTACTTCAGCTTGTCGTCACGTAAAGTTTATTTGAGATAGCTGAGGAAAAAGGTACTTTGTTGAAAGTCAGATATTTGCTACTGTTGTGGAAGTCTTTGAAATGACGTAGTTGTAGTTGAATCGTACGAAAAGGTTTCCTTCTGTTCACTGTTTTACTAATACGAAGAAAAGAAACAGGTGACCAAAACTCACTTACATTCATAGCTTTTTCTATTTGGGAGTGCACATTGTCTACCTCTTGAATGCAGGAATGGCCAGGGGTAAAATACTTTATTATGATATCTTCAATATGAGGGTTTCTTCTGAGAAGGTCCATCATCGCCAGAGACATCATCTGATTCTTGTTTTGTGGAACACAGCTATCACTCCACATTATTATGAGTTTTATATTCACTTTTTCGTTATTATTTCGTCCATAATATTTGAAGCAGCACTTGCAATATCATTACCGGAGCGCCCTGTGTCCATTTCTGTCCAAATTGCACAGTACACGTATTTGCCAGGAGCAACATGAGCCGTCATGTTGTATAAATTGAACTTTCGCCTGTAAAAGAAGTTACTCATGCGAGCTCTAGGGATTGTATGATATTTTCCAAATCAAATGCAAGAACAATAGTATCTATATCTTGTTTTTTGCTGTCTGTTTCCCTTTCTTTTTTGCTAGCTTCCTTGTCTTCAACAAGTGTATATTTGCGCTGTAATTCATTATCAAGATCCTTTTCCGCATTTTGCATTCTTCACATGTATCACACCTGCAGATTTTGACTTAAAAAAATCTAAATTGAATTCATCATTAAAGATTTTACGGTACATTGAATACCTTTACAAACTGTCAATTATCATTGATACATTCTTGGCGGTAAAGATCATACATCATGATTATATTTAAACTAGGATCAAGGTATTCTTTAATTGTACTAGCTCTGCAATAGTGCGATTCAGTTTTTGGAAAAGATTTTATGTGTTTTCTAACTCTGTCTTTCATCTCCTTCGGTATCTTTTCCTGTGTCCTTCTGCCCCGACCATCAGGCTTTGGTATTCCGGATACAGGGTCTTTGTTTGCACGTGCATTGTATATAATTTTCTGACTTACACCAAGTGTAAGGTAGAATCTTTTGCACACATACATTTCTTTGTTTCTAACATAGAATTTATATTTAAATGTTTTTCTCTTTAGTGAGTCAATTAACTTGTCTTTCGTACATCTTCTTTTTATGCAACATACTGATGTCCTTAACAGGTAGTGAACTTTTTCTGCATGACTTTGCAGTGTATAAAATGACACAAAAAAAATTATCTTGCTCGTCAGGGTTTCTATTTTTTGTGCAGCCACGAGTGCACGATTCTGTACAGTTTTCATGCATTTTCAACTTCTTAGCTTTAATATTCTTACCTCTACAGTTGGTGCGTTCAAGGCCTGCCTGATGTTTCTTACTTGTTTGCACCTTCTTCCAGTTATCTTGTTTGCGTTTCCTTTTCCTTGTGCGCGCCAGTTGCCCTTTGATAGGTGATTTTTCTGTCTCCGATTCAGAAAACGAGGAGTATGGAACGAGACGCCTCGTGCTGTCGGCAACATGACTTGACGCACTGTCCTCATTTGCATCAATGAAAAGCACCCTAGCAATGTCATTGCGTACGGTTTGGCATTGGTTCGGTATCTCACATTCACAGCTGCTTCCCGAACTTGTAGGAACGTACTCGGATCCAGAATCATGACGATATAAATTCACCTTGCACTCATCCATATCACTTTGCGCCAGGGGCGCCGACTTGTCAAAATTATTGGGGTGGGGGGCCCTCTGATAAATGAAACAAATGAATGAATGATTCACTCCCTCCCTTTTTTTAAAATAAAAATTACGTCTTCGTATAGCAGTTTTTAAGCAGCTATTATATTCCTCATGCAAATGAAGTGTAACATGAAAAACGTGTGTCTGCTCATTTGTTTTTTAGATAACAATTAACATTTTTATTTAAAAGTGGACTATGTATTTACATTATTAGGCCAACATAACAGTTTTATGCCGGCCTCGGTAGCCGAGCGTGTTGGGTGGTCGGCTCATCTCGCTTTGATCCGGAGCTCTCGGGTTCGAGTCCCGGCGAGGGCTTGGGTGTGTTTTAATGTCCGCAACAGATTTGTAAAGAAAGGACATGTAACGGGTGCAAATAACCTTAGTGTTGACGTACCCCTAAAAATAGCGAATATTTACAATATTTAACAGTTTTATTTAATTATTTACATAAACGCTAACACAAATCGCAGGCAAATAGTTTTACTTTTTTGTTCTTGCTACAATATTTTACTTTTTAAATTTTATTTTGCAATAATAAATAAACACCGTGATTTAGCAATAATGCCTTTGATCATAGCCGTTCTCTCTTTCGCAATACAGACTTTTCATAAGCTTTCCTTGCGTACTTTACTGCAAGCCGGTGTTAAATAAACTCAAAGACTTCAGAATTATTTTCCCCTTATTCTTTGGACTAGAGGAAGAGATTTCGAGGATAACAAAATATCGTACATATCAATATTGCCTGAAAGTCGTGTTTACGACCTCAAATGTTCAGAACTCACAAAACAACATACTGGTATAATTGTCATATCACCTCGTTATTTTGAAACTCCTTTTAGTAAAAATTTTAACAATACTCATAATTATATACTTAGTATATAGTAATAAGTCATGTGTTTTGCTGCTTCCGTTCATAGCCCCCCCAAAATTGATGGTTTAGCGGTCTCAGCCCCCCAAATTTGATGGTCTAGAACATTTCAAATATGTAGCTATTTAAAGTTAAGTTCATGTTGCACAATTCAGAGTAAACTTTGCAAGAGAAGCAAAATAATACATTAGATCCTCTTAAGCAAAATTATTTGTGGGGCTCTGCCCCCACATCATTAACATTGGGGGGGCTCGAGCCCCCCCCCCCAAGCCACATGGAGTCGGCGCCTATGCTTTGCGCCATACTACACACTCAGTTATCAGTCGTGTTCGCTTGTAACGCGTGCACCGTCAAGTCAACTACGCTGGACTGGCTACGACGCGAAAGGCTTCAGACGGATCAGTGTGCCCAACTGCTGCAATACAACAATACGCTATGCACTGAACACAGAGCAGAAACAAAGCAGATAGAACGTTTTTACCACAACTTAAAACCTCATTTTCAGATATTACCTTTTTACCCCGTTGATTTCTTCTAAACTAATATACTTCGAAGCATGATCTTTACGGAGTGCAAATAATGTAAACCAATGGTCTGCTTAAGGTCACAAATTCATTTTCGCACAAAAGTGCAGATAGAACCTTTTTATTTTATTGTCGCGATTCGTGGGCAATGTGCCACTTATGGTTATGCATGAATGATGTAAAGAAAAGGGTTAAGCCTAGGATTTTCGCTCTGACTAATGTGAAACTGTTTCCATGGTGTATTTTACATCGCTTTTACTCATATGGGTGTAAAATCACGAAATAGTAAACCTGTTGTTTACGCAGAATCTGATGAAATTATGCATTCTGAAAACTTACCAAAGTACTTCGGCACAAATTAACCTGATTGGTCGGCAAGATCAAGAATCTATATCCAATGGGTTTACCAGTTTCTACCCGTTGAGCAAATCTGACTTCAACTTGTTTACCTTTTCAGATTCTGCTCTCTCATCTTTAACCTGGCTTCCTCGTTTCTCCGTTTTTGCCCTCCCTCTGCAAGAAGACCTCGCGTGAGATACAGCAGCGCCGCGAGTGTGATTTACTGGAAACAGCCATAAACTTAATGCGAAGACGCATCCTAATCTAGTGCTGTGCCTCTCCGATGGAACCATTTGTGCTTTGCGGTGAGCGAAGGAGGAAATACTGGCGCTGCCGTCAGGCGAGCTCCCTTCCCGCCTTTTCGTCTTTTCTTTTGTCTCCTCTTGTCTCTTCTCTACTCCCCTCCTTCCTTGTCCTTTCGATCCTTTGCGCTCCTAAGCAAATTTCGGAGATGGAGTTCCTTCAATTATTTGTTAGGCTGGAATGTTCTTTGTACTGCTTCAAATGAGCAAATGCAACCTTGTACAGTGCTAAACAAAAGTGACTGTGGCTTTTATCATGGCTGCCAGCCAGAAGTACAATAAAAAATGTAAAGTTTCTGATAAGAATAAAAAAAGTGGTATCCCATAACAGTCATTTGGTAGCTGACAATATTTTCTCTAGTGTCACCCGGGCATTCCCGATGGCGTAGTGGTAACGTCGCCGCCTTGTAATCAAGGGATCCCGATTTCGATACCGGGTGCGACATAAAATAACCTAATTCAATCACGTAGCGATTCGTATCCCCCATTCCTAACCAAATGAAAACTACTTGAACATTGTAGTTATTCTCAAAGGAGTACATAGCATGTTAGCTATATGTAGTTTTCCTGAGTGGGATGTTGAAAATCCAGTTGTTATTGTTAGAATATCCATTTCCGGAATTTCCATAAATTTATATTGTGCGCCTGCAACCCTGATTACGCCTACACATCAACTTATATTGTATTAGGGTTGTCCACGATAAAACAAAGTCATTGTACACCCCGTTCTGTGCAGCATTCTACCAAATACAGGGCTATTATAAATGATTCATTCGATTTCAAACCACTGTATTTTCTAAAGTATTGCACATACATATATGAATGATATCTACATGAAAATAACTGTAAACTCACGAAGTTTCCTCACATTCTACAGGGTGTTCCATTTACAATGCAACCCGGAGTAGGGATAGTACAACTTTTCAACCGGAAGTTGTACACATTTAATCCTTATACCAAATTTAAGCCTTGTTCATGCATACATTTTTAAACCGGGGAACAATGATTGGATTTTATTAGTGCCCACGAAGTGTTGCCAATCGGATGAGGCGTCTTTAAGGGGAACTAGGAAAATCGTTGTTTTTAGATATTATTTTTTTTTTTTTTTAATTCAAAGTTTCTTTTTTATTGTTTTCAGTAATTGCATAATATACACAGTTTCGAAAGACAGCTTTTGTGGCACTGAAACACCAACAGTGTTGCCAATGCACAGTCTTAATTTCTAAGGAAAACGATTTTCCTAGTTCCCCCTTAAAGACGCCTCATCCGATTGGCTATCGGTAGAAATGAACATTTTTTTCCACTGCCATCGATGACGAGCTAATTCACCTAACCAAAATGAAAATTACCGACAGCATGTCCGTGCATGTGTGTTATGTGCCATGTTTCAAACTCTGTAAAAAAAATCATTTACACTTCCCGTTACATCGGCAACACTGCGAGGACGCTAAAAAATCCAATCATTGTTCCCCGGTTTAAAAAATGTATGCATGAAGAAGGCTTCAATTTGGTATAAGGATTACATGTGTACAACTTCCGGTTGAAAAGTTGTACTATCCCAAACTCCGGGTTGCGTTGTAAATGGAACACCCTGTACAAATGTTCTGTGTGCCCCCCTCTGGGTGCACGACACACATCCAAGCGGTAGTCGAGTTCCACCCATACATTTTGTAGCAATCCAGTGTCCTTAAACTGCCGCAAAATGCTATGTTCACATGGTGGTTCATTTCTGTGCTCTCTTCTGAATGCACGATGCACTGCAATAACAGATGAACATCTCGCATGTTCCAACACACTAAATCTCTTTTCTCGATTTGTCGCCATTTTGTACAGTCACTACGCTCGTTCTGACAACTGATGTGTCACGAAGAAAACTTGGTGACTTTACAGTTATATTCATTTATCATTGATACCTGTATGTGTAATACTTTGAAAAATACAGTGCTTTGAAATCGAATAAATCATTTATAGCAGCCCTGTACGTATTGTAATGGCGCTGGCATCGAGATAACTGAAAATTTCAAGTGGAATCTTCCGCAAGCATTGTCAACGCGGAAAGAAAGCAAACGTCTCCACTACTATCACTTCACCTCTCTCTTCTGTTCCATAAAGGGAAGTACAGAGATGCACTTACGTCTAATGCGCGGTAGTTACATTTTAGTGTTCTAATCCGTTATATCTCACACGCGTTGTTTATTCCTTTCATTCTGATCCGCTTTCTCTCTAGAAACAGCAAAATGCAAAGTAGCATATCCTAAGCACAACTTTAATATATTCTTTGGTGAAATATTGCCAGGACACGTGTTGTTTGTAGAGTATGTCATCGTGAATATTCTATATACACAGTCTGTTTCAGGAATCTGACGCACTAACGGTAGAGAATGGGAGAAAGCGAGTGACAGGAGCGAAGCAGTGCGCTTCTGCATACGGCTGGTAGCTGCAGACGCGTTTTCTCCTCCATGCACCCACTTTCCCTCTCATGCGTTCATTGGTCTAGGCCTCTCGAGTCGCTAGATGCGCAGAAACTTGATTTCGTTCGCTTGAACGGCCGCTGTACGTCTGATTACCATGCGAGAGACCCTGGTTCGATACCCAGCGGGGGATTTTTCCACCGGTTCAAGCCACTCCGGCCACCACCCAGCGTCGTATAAAGTGGGTACCTGAAGGAAACTCTGGGGGCTAAGGCGGACAGGGGCGTGGTGCTGATTACAACACCTCCACCTTCGGACGTGATCAAGAAAGTACGGCTTCATGGCGTGACGAAATGCACAGGGGAGTACTTTACTTTTTAATCAGACAATATTTGATTCTAGTTGACATGAACGCTAACCTATTAGTTGAAAACTTGAATTTAGTTGTTCCAGATTCGATCACGGTGAGACATCTGGCTGTTTTTGTCGAATCAGTTCGAAAGGACAACTGGTAAGTGGACGTCCCATCAAACAGCCAGAGATGCCTGTGTTGAGAGTCGACGCACTGACTACAGAATACATATTTCTCTTATGTTAACGTAGCTTTTCTTCCACCTTTGTCTAATCGCGACGGTGAAAATGAGTCCACGAAACTGATGAAGTAACACTCACGAATAACAGGTCGGGATTCGAGTCCCGGAACTTCGGTGGCAAGAACAAAAATCGCCCACTTGACGAGATCGGTCTCCGAGACAGCAACTACAGATTACGGGACAAAGAAGTTCCAAGAGTACCATCCAAACGTAATGCAACATACTCTACTTGGAGATCTCACGTTTCTTGAAAATTTGAGCGAGAATTTTGATCAGATATGGATCAGAATGATGTCCTAACAGAAATTCAACCACGCTACAATAATAGATATTTTGGATAAATATTGTGTACATGATTCTCGGCAATAGAGAGAAGCTTGTACTATGTAGGTATTTCAGGAAATTATCCAATTAACAGAAAGGAAGGGAATTAATTACAATTTCTAATATAGCAGCAGAACGGAAGTCCAATTAAATTACTTGCATCAGAAGGCAAAGACGATGGAACAGAATTTCGCATGATTTTTGCGTGCTTCATAGCTGGAAGACTGGTGTTATTGCAGTTGGAAATCCATCAACGATTTTTAATTGGGTTGTTTTAAAGGTGTTGGCGGTTTTGCATAACCTTATCATTGTGTGTGATGAGCGCCAATCAGTTAATGTGATAAAACTAGTGTTTCAAGAAAAGGATTCCCTGATGATGCAGTGGTACCGTCGTCGCCTTGTAATCAAGGGGACTCGGGTTCGATACCCGTTGGATGCACATAGTGGTTCGGATCCGACTTTAAACTGTAAGTTCAGTCCCGATTAGCCTTACTGTGCATAAAGTGGACTTAAAACATCAACTCAATCCAATGCCATCATCCATTCCATTATCCATTTTCATAGTCTTCATTAACCAAAGAAGCTGAAAACACAAAGTATTCGTGAGAGAGAGACAGAAGAAGATTGATCGATTGACTTGCTTTTTGTTACTTCTCTTTTCTGCCACTAATTGTGAAGACGAGGATGAGTGATGGATGATGGTACACCCCTGTTCAGATAAAGTAGCAACCCTATGAAGTATGATACTTTTTGTGAACACGATGTTCACAAGGAACATCCACGCCCAGGATGGGATCTCTGGCGTCGTAGTACGCTGTTCTAATCACTCCGCTACGGAGGTCGGCCCCAAGAAGTTGTGAAGAAGCATAAAATAATCGAGAGAGGTAGATCCAGAGGCGTGTCCAAAAGGTGAGGGGTGTACGCATACTTTTCTTTAGTATTCAGCCCTCCCTCATTTTGCTATCTTTTCCTGCCTTTGACATTCTTTTCCTTTTCAAGGAAAACTGGTCTAAAGGGAGGTGGGGCATCAACAACTTTCCCCTTGAGCACACCACAAAAAAGAGAAAAAAATCCCGGCAATACATTTATGTATTTATTCAATAACTAATTTAGACCGCGATTCGTGTCAATACACAGGCAGTTTATAAACACGCACATACATACGCTAGCAAGTTTTGTCGTCATCCAGTAATGTCAATTCAAAGCAACAACAGATTAACTGCTACCCAGAAACACCTCCTCCACGGCTTCAGCAACTGACACTTGGGCGGTGGAGCGATTGGTCACAAACACCTGAGTCTTGTGTCAGCGCCGCCTCTCGACAACAACCCCTCCCGGCAGGTATTCGGCCCACAAAGCCGGAGGATCACTTCACAATCCACGCCGGTCTGGGAATTCGTGTCATTTGCTTCTAATTAGCAACGGGCGTACAGCCATAGGTTATGACGGAATGCGAACGAAGCTTGTGTATGGCGCTATCTTGTGCCTGAAAACAGCTCATACGAACACCAGGCAGGCACGTTGCAGCTTCAGACGGAATTGTGAAACCGAGTCGCAATCAATGGGTGTAATCTTACATTCCGTTTATACCACACACATACACACGGGTGTACTCTGGGCATTGTCGACCATTTAACGATCTCTGCCACCGAGGCGACAAGGTGAACTTAGGGAGATTTCAGACCAAAGCGACACACGAGAGGTGACACTGGCACCTCCAGTCTTAAAAAAAAATAAACATGTACTGCGCTTGCGCAACCACCAGACTGCCACTACACGATGCATAATATTCGTATTGAGAAAACAGCGCAGTTCGAGCAACATGATCGATCGATCGAGTTGTTATTTTAAGTCCACTTTATGCACAGTACGACTAATCGGGACTGGACATACAGTTTAAAGTGGGATCCGAACTACTATGTGCCTCCACCGGGTATCCAACCCGGGACACCTTGATTACAAGGCGGCAACGCTACCACTGCGCCATCGGGGAGGTCCGTCGAACAACATGAGAATTTCCATGTCGCTTCTTTACGAAAGGTGGCATATATTTCTGAAAGTTCGTTTACACGTGTCGTTTGTCGCATGTCTCTTTTGTCTTAAAAGTTTAAGAAGGTCTATGATTTTATTTATGTTATTTAGCATAGTTTTCTGCCACTTTTGCTAAACACGACGATTAGGATGATTATTTTGTTTGTTTGAGTTGAGTTTAAAGTCCACCTTATGCACTGATAGGCAAATCGGGACTGGACCTACAGTTTAAAGTGGGATCCGAACCACTGCGCAATGTGTCTCAACCGGGTATCGAACCCGGGACACCTTGGTTACAAGGTGACGACGTTACCACTACGACATCGTGGAGGGCCAGGGTGAGTGATGATATGATGAAATTGATCAAGAGACGCTCACAAAGAACACCAATGCCCAGGCCGAGATTCGAACCTGGGACATCTGCACGCTGTGCTAAATGCGAAGGCCTTTGAAAGTTGTGGAGGTATCGCCCCACACCTTCACAACCTCTGGAGATATGATGTGGAGATATGATCAGCACCACGCTCCGGTCCCAGGTTTTCCTCCAGGTACACATTTATTAGAGACTGGATGAACCCCAGAGCAGCTCCATGCAAGGTAGTGTCCTGCATGGAACCACTTTCGATCGCTCGTATTCTTTCGAATCTCCCACCCTCGAGCGTATGCAATGAGTATAATTTTAATGTGTGTATCGTAGGCACATACATTTATGTAAAATATCCGCCTTGGTAGTTTCAGCCCACAATCGTTTATTTAATTTTCATATAATACTGTGTATTGGTACGATAAACTAAACTACATTTTAACATGGGCATAATGGCTATGTTCACTAAAGTTTCAATTTCACTGCGTCTTTCACTTCACGATCCATATTTTAGGGGCCACTGCCACAGACACATTACGTTTAAACGTGTACGTACTACTGGGCTTCGAGCGTATACCGCTCGTTCTGCCTGTTGGAGCGTTATTCGTTCGAGCAAAGAGCTCTCGATTCCGTACGCTATCTAGCGTCGTCCGTGCGAACTATTTGGCGCTCGAGCGAAATCCTCTCGCTGAAATCACCCACCAAGGGAATCGAATCCGGGTCCCCCACAGAAATGATCAGTACTGGAGGAAACTGAGCGAACATATCACGCAATGTAGAAGGGGTGAGGGAAGTCAAGTGTCCCCCTTCTTACTTTAAGTACTCCTACGAACACCGATCACTTGGGAACGGCCCAGCCAGTGCCGTGTACAGTTAACCGCATCGGAACGTAACCGCTGGCGTTCGAAACGGGACTACCAAAAAATTATCCGCCATTCCGCACAGACGCGCATCGTCTCGGAGTAATTGAAACCGTCGCTAAATCACTTCCCTCAGAAACACATTTGCAGGAGCCATGCATCATATGTAATGCGCGCCTCCCCTCGGCACAAGGCGTAACTGCGGATACCTCCTTAAAAATCCCATGATACATTACCCTCAATGACGAGTGCGCTGACAAAAAATGTACAAATATTTCACTTCGAGACCTTCACTTGGAGTGCTTTCCTATATTGCGTAGAAGGATCGATATATGTAGAAAGTTCCCATGTGGTTTCTATAAATCACCACATGCACTGCATAAGGTTGGTTGGTCATGAGCAATAGTGACTGGCGCAAATAGGAGGGATGATCGGGAAAAGAAGAATACTAAGACTGTAAATTCCAGTAGGTATTAATTAGACGAATACAAACTGACTCATGTGAAAGGATACTTTATACACTATTTCTCAACATAGTCTTCTCCCCGGTTCAGGACTTTATCCCAGCGCTTCACGAGGTTCATGATGCCTGTCTCATTGAACTCAGGATCCTGTTGTAGGAGGCAAACCCTCATACGTCGTGCTTGACATCATCATCCGAGTGAAACCGGCGTCCTCTGAGATGCTTCTTCAAAGGAGCAAAGAGATGGTAATAGCTCGGATGCTGGAGCACATGCCACCCAAAACCCGCCAGGACGTCACGTTTATTGTGAGCCGTGCAGTGGCGGCGATTGGGTTCCAAAACCGGTGGGGGAGGTGCCAAAACTGGAGGGGGGCAAAGACTGAATATTTCCCTCTGTAGATAAGGTTTAGCATAGTACCGGGGCAAAAGTGGCGAAAAGTGGGGGGGGGCAACTGCCACCCTCGCCTCACCTAATCGCCGCCAATGGAGCCGTGTATGGAGTTGCATTTTCATGAAGCAGAACGACTTTTGTGGTGAGAAGTGAATCCTGTTCAGAATCGCTGTTCGAAGGCGCAGAAATGAACCCAGTTTCACTCGGATGATGTTGTCAAGCACGTAGGAAGGGCTTGCCTCCTACAACAGGACCACGAGTTCTATGGGACAGACATCATGAACCTCGTGAAGCGCTGGGATAAATTCCTGAACCGGGGAGAAGACTATGTTGAGAAATAGTGTATGAAGTATCCTTTCCAACGAGTCCGTTTGTATTCGTCTAATTAATACCTACTGGAATTTACGGGCTTAATATTATTATTTTTTCGATCGTCCCTCGTATATACATGTTTCTGTACGATTTCATAAACTATAGCACACGTAACTGTCATACAATTGTCCGCAGATGTCTCATCGTACAGGGTGTAGGTGTCTCAGTTTTATTGCTGGTGACTACATATTCCAGATAGCATTCTCTGATGTTCGTAGCTTGAAAAAGAGGCATTAAAAAGAATTGGCTGATGGTATGAATTTATTTTACTTCGTTTTTCTGCCACTATTGGTTAATCGAGAAGACAAGGATGTGTAGTGATATGATAAGTTGATTCAGACTTCCGTGGTGGAGTGGTTGCTACAGTGCGATATGAGACAAAGGGTTTTAGGTTCCAATCGCGGGTTGGAAATGGGTGTTCTCTGTAAATGCCCCTTCATCAATTTGATCATGATCACCCATCCTCATCTTTGCGATTAGCCACAAGAAAAGCTAAATAAAATAAGCGACATCAATCAATCAATGATGTTGGTGAAGGCCGCCCGTAGCCAGAACGGGATTCGAGCCGGGGAGCCCCTCGCGTCGTAGTGAGCTGAGAAAACCATTCTGCCACAGAGGTCGGTTATCTGCGGAAATAATATGTACACTCAAAATCGAATGAAACGCCCCCCCTTACGGTTATGCAACCCGGAATTTTATATCATCTAGTTTCGACAGGAATATCAGCTCGCGAGAAGCGTAGTGTTTCCAACTCTTGAATCTAGCCACAGATTCACGCGACCGGGTGGAGATCTTGCTTTCCTCTTGATTTGATTTTAACGGACAAGAAGTTTATTTTGAGAATGTCTCTGGTAATAATAACAAGTGTTATTAACATTTATGCTTGAGTTTTTTATTATTCTTTTACCACTTCCGAACGAATATGTGAAGATTTTTTTTTTCATTTTGCAATAACGCTTTCGGCATTTTTCCTTCAGAGTTATTCTTTTTGTTTTTAAATTTTTGGCGACATCTGATTTGGAAAAAGTTCCACGAAGTTTGTTTTAAGTGTAAATGCATCTGGACATACAGTGTAGAGTGGGATTCGAACAACAAATATGAGCTTCCGTCGCGAATCGAACCAGCGCTCCTTTCATTATGTTTTCTTTCCACGTTTATTACAATTTGCTTCCTTCAGCCTACTTCCGATTGTCGTATATTTCAATTCGTATTCCCCTTTTTTTTTTCATTTGCATTGTTCGAGCAGTGATAACTTTCTCTCTTAATCTGGTTATTCGAATACTTTTATACTTAATTTTTTTTCCTTTTCTCGATTTTCCCTTCGCACTCATTACAGATTTTGGTATCGCGCTTTTCCATATTTTCAGTAATTTAATTCTTTGATTATTTTTAATTTGCCCTTAGTCCGAATCAAGAAAATATGTTGGGAAATGTTTCCCGTGTAAATCTTATTGTATGGTGGTGTAAAATTGATGCCAGCTTTTTCTTGCGATAAGGGTTTTGAAAGTGCAAGGGTCTCATTTATTAACCATGCTGGGAAGGGGAGGGGGCGGAGGGGTGCCAGAAACCTTCCAGTCGGAATATGCCTGAAACGAAAAGTATAGATCGACCAAAACGAAAAAAATCCTTGGGACGAAAAGTACCCGCGCAGATCTCCCTTCTTCCCTTCAGTTCGGGCCATAAGGAAGCATGGTCCACTCTCCCCCGCCCCTCCTCGCGGGAGTACGGTGCACAGGAGTCGTGGGCCTGCGCAGGTTGTTTTGCTTGTGGTTCCACTCTTCCATCAGCAGGTGCGTGCTGAGAAGGCTATTCTATCTGCGAGTGAGGGGGAGGGGGTGACGAGCAACACTGCCACAGCGAGTCGCTGTAAATGATTTCATTGTCTGTGCTGGGTGAAACCGGTTCTTGGTGCTCCTACACTTTTCCGATACATTTCTGCCAGCCTTTCTAGCGAAGCGAGGTCATATGTTCCAGATTCGAACTCTGGTCAGGCATGAATGTATCACTGAGTTTGTCCCGCCACAATTTTATAAATTGATAATTCATCCGTATTATCGCGATTAACTCAAGAGGCAGAAGAGTGATGTAAAATAACCGAAATAGAAATTGATGCATTTGTGCCTGGTGCTAGTGTAACGACGAAGTTAACTCTTTATAAATGATGCAATAGGTAGCCCTTGCGCTCAAATACACTTATACCTTGCCACAAAAAAAATCTAACTTATCGCTGATCTCTTACTACATTTGGAATACAGCCAAGAGCGATGTAAAGCAATGCAATTACATTGTGAATGTTTCACATCCTATAGTCTTTCTTTTTCTCGTAGCGGGGGTTCATTCATTACAAATATCTAGGAATGGATTTAGCAGCAATCCGTGATATATTTAAATATCATAACATGCTGCGTAGCCAGGGTTCTTGGGTCCTAGCCTCTGATAATGAGTTTTTCTTTTTCGTTGTTTCTTCAATCTTCATCAATTTCCCTGAAGCATCATTCATCCTCTGTCGCCATTGGCTATATGTAAAAATTGACATAAAATTAGTAAATTTTGAAAAGAAAACAAGGATCTGCTTTTCTCATAGCTCGCCAAACATGCACATTTCTGTATTTTATGCTTTCAGCGCTATCATTATTCTTGGCAGGCAATGGAATTGAAGCAACTCTCACAACTAACGTAAACTACATATCACTCAGGCATGACAATTCTCGCGGGCAAAGTGGATTTCTTTGGCACATGGTAGCGCAATAACTATCTTCTGGCCTAGATTTAAATCCGTACTTTTTATTCCAGTTGAGTGATTGACTCACAATTTTGCCATTGAAGGTTTGGGTTGTATTTGGGTTATACGTATTGTGTTTTTGGTGCGCTAGAAAAAAGCAATCCCAAAGGTTCGCACTGAACAGAAAATTGTGTGCTTTTCCTCTCTCTCTCTCTCTCTCTCTCTCTTCCAACTCCGTCCCTCTCTCTCACCCCAAGTCCCCACTATTTAGGTAAACTGTTGTTAGAAACATATTTTCCGAAGAATATCCACATTGAAAATAATATTCCCCAATTGTTTTGATAGGGCATTTCTATTGCTCCGAACGAATTATCTCCGTAAGAGGACTAGGGCCTCCCCTATGGCGCAATCGTAGAGTCGTCACCTTTAATCAAGGGGTCCCGGGTTCGATACCCGGTGGAGGAACATAGTGGTTCGGAACCCACTATAAACTGTAGGTCCAGTCCCAATTAGTCTTTCTGTGCATAAAGTGGACTTAAAAAAACAACAATTCAATTCAATTCAATTCAATTATCTTATCAATATTTTTAAATCTGCATGCACCTGCTTAATTTAATAGATTATACATTTATATTCATTGCGGGCAGAAATGTGCGAGAAAACAATGCATTTTTTTCAGGGAATGTATGAGTCAATAATAATGTATATTTTACGGTATATACTCTTTTATATTGCATTGATTCAATAGTATCCTTATTTCCTAAAGCAAGCGTGAGTTTCTTTGCACACACCACGCAGGCCCTGCTTGACGTAAATCTCCCATGCAGTAACGTCACGGTTGCCTTTGGCACCACGCTTTGGCTTTAATTCGAGCCCCGGTGGGTGCTTCGTTCGAGATCCTGCAGCAGTTTTACTCGTATCTATGCCTTGAGCATGCCACTTGCAACGGAACCAATAAAATGAAACTTTCTGCACCGGAATGGGCGTGAAACTCTACATGCACCAATGATAAGGTGTTTTCAAGAGGCATGTGCCACGTGCAGCATGTCCCTTCGGTCCGAATGTTCCTTTACGATATCATTTCATCATGCCTTACTTTCGGAATTTACAAGAGAGAAGATAGTCCGCATGTTCTTGTGCGGCGGATCTGCTGCACTACAGATTGCTACGACCCTTGGTGTGGACGATTCATGCGTCAGGTGTTGGATTCGGTGTTACGAGGAAGAAGGTGACCAAGGAATGAAGTGAAGACCCAACAAAGGCCGGCCGTGGAAGGCAACCAGGGAAAAAGATGCAGGCATTATTGAGATGAGCGAGGGCAATCCCTTCATGGCTACAACGAAGATTCGCCAAGAGTTGAAACTGGAGTGCCATGCTGCAACAGTTCGGCACCGTCGAGCGGCAAAGAATGAAGCAATGACGCATTTCCATCACGAAGCACGGATCAGTTTTCTTTACAATATTTACCAGCTCCTCAAGAATTTTGGCAGAACGTAATTTTGAGCGACAAAAAAGTATTTTCGTCTGACGAAAATGGTCAGGTTTATGTTTGGAGGCGCAACAAAACTCGCTACGGCCCCGAGAACATTTCTACCCATGCTAGGAGTGGCAGGATATCCGTGGCGGTGTGGGGATGGATCAGTTCGTCTGGAGTAGGTGGATTGGTGGAAGTGTCCTCGAGAATGAATTCGCAGGAATACATAGCAGTACTGGAAAACCACACGCTTCCCAGCGTGCGAGAGAGACACCTTGAAGATGAGATTTCGCACGTGACTTTCGATCAAGACAACAGCAGCGTCCATACATCGAAAGCGAACACCACCTGGTTTAATCAGCACCCAGGAATTTCAAGAGTAGATTGACCAGCGAAGTCTCCCAATCGAAAACATTTTCACGTGTGATGTTTGGGAGAGTTTAAGGAGAAGACCAAACATCTGCTCGTGGAATCCTTGCCTCGTCGACTAGATGCAGTGCTTGAATCCAACGGCGGGTGGACACAGTATTGAAACCCCGCACGGTTTAACCGATGTTCTTTGCTACATCCCAGAACAAAACTAATTACACACATCTCCATATGCAACTTATGTTTCCAATTCTTTTTTATTGATACCTTGGTGCTCATGGTTACTTTTTCACACACCTGCACCATTATATTATATTCTATAATATTAATATTCACATTATTGACAGATATGATTCACATAAAATTCAAATGCGCAGCACACATGCACCCATCCCTAACACTTAACTATTAGTTACATTACACCTATCACATTGTCACAGTTCTAAATCAGTGGTGCCCAGGGGGAGGGGCATTATGGCACAGACTGTGATGGAAATTTGACTGAGTAAACAGGGAACAAGTTTAATTACGTTATCAATTAGCCATTGCTGTTATACAAATAGTAATTTGTAGATTGTCAGGGGAATTGTTACGGGTAATAAGTAATATTGGTGGGGGAGGGGGGCGATATCCAACTCTTACATATTAGGCCTTAGATTGATAGGGAAATTATGGTGGGCGATTAATGAAGTTAGTGGGATTTTCAGGTAGCTGGATTGATAATTATTTTGGGGGCAGGGAATCCCAACTCTTGTGTATTACTATTACGTCTTAGATTGCTTTTTTGGAGGGAGCAATATCAACAGGAAGTCTAAAATTGGCTTGGAAATTTGGTTGGGAAGATTGAGTATTAAATTTGAGGTGGAGGAGAGGTGAATAAAGTTTTGATAAAGTGTTATGTCTTAGATTGTGAAGGGACTCGAACCCGGAACATTCGGTGTCTGGATCGTTAGTCCATCACTAACTGCGCTTGGCCGCAGAGAAGGTTCTCTTTGGTGGCCAAGCGCGTTAAATGGTCCACTTCCGATACCACGAAATTTCCGCGTTCGAGTCACGGCTTCAGTATTGGTATCATGGTGTCAATTTAATCTAATCGTCACTCATCCTCATTAGCCGAAAGTGGCAGAAGAGCGACTTAAAATAACAAAGAGGTACAAAAACAACTTTAACTCTCTAGTAATTTCTGATCAATAGATGCGTATTAGCTTTGATTGTTGACTCTTTAATGATAAGCTTACGATTATTATTGTTAATATGGATTGCCATCCATCAACAGAAGGACGGACCAATCGATCATTTAATTCATGACGTTTTTTTGGTATTTGTTGTCCCTTCGGATCAGCTTCGAAACATAAGGAAATGATTAGATGTCTGTCTGAAGTTAGTGACAATGGTTCATTGATTTTCCGTCGCTCTTTCAGCCGGCGCGGGAACCACCTTTATGGCAGTGATCCTCTGTTGCCGCGTTTACCTACGAAGGAACTCGTGGCCAAACAACGAATTAGGTCTACCGCTTGGGCAAGAAGCGGCAACTTCACAAAGCCCTCTTCTCCGAAGCAGCCAGCCGGGAAACAGAATTTTGTCAAAATAACCCTTCTGCTCTGTGAATGAACACCGGTTCTAACAGCGTTTCTATACTTAATTGGACATTATCCATTGTTTTTCTTTTTGATTGACTATATATTCTATCTATATATTTCGAGACATATCAAGAGATCACCTCTTCTCTCATCTTCAGGCGATCAATTTTTGCTATGTCTGTAGTGTGATTGGAACAATGACAGTCCGTGATTTTTTCCAAATCCGGTCCGCTAAGCAACCAGTCTTAGATGCCCATTCGAAATCGACAGCTATAGAGCAAAATATGTTTGAAGTGAAGAGTCTTATTGAATGAAACATAGCTCGACTCACCCTCACTTTGAATTTTTTTAGATAACTTGCTTGCACTTCGTATAGAAAGCACCACGAGACTGAAAATTCACACTATTTGTCATGGCAAATAGACCTTTTTCCAGCTTCGCTGAAAGTTCGATGTAGTTGTCAGTCATTAAGTTCAACGCTCTCTGCGCGTGTGTTGTGATGGGTTACAGTGTTCCAATTTTGTTTTAATTCCATTTCATGCTCAGAAAGGCTACCCGAAGTGGGACCTACAGTTGAAAGTGGGATCCGAACCACTAGGCAGTTGTATCTCCACCAGGAATCGAACCTGGGATTCCGTGATTATAGGGGGTTAACGCGTTCATGGCTTTACAGTTTCGTGAATTCAAGGAAGCCAAGGTGAGAAAAATGTGAAGAACTATCTTCTACACGGAGCTAAATGTGTGTATGTATGTAAAACTTTCTAGCACATCCATTTTCCTACCTTCATTTTATCATCATTACGTTGAATTTTGCACCAGTGATTTTTCACTACGTTCTAGGTCACGTCACTTTGAGTCGTAAAGTATTGTCTGTAATTCAGTTTTAGTATAGTTTGTAGCCTCTCACCCAAAAATTTTTAAGGTGGGAGAAGGGAGGGGGGGAAATAGTGCGAGTTCAATTGAGAATACGAAAATAGAGCGGAATGATTATATTGCTACAATATCTTCAGGAAAGTAAAGCGTAAAATTGAATTCTGCCTCTGAGTGAGTCCATGATATTGTTTATGTTTGAAGGTAATATATTAAACATGACTATCAGCATAACCGGACGCATATAATGAGATGATTTATTAGTGTTACCAGACTAAAGGTGTGGAGTGCGGCCTGTTGCCTCGTTCATTACGGAATTCCACATGTAAAAATTGATCAGCTCTTATTGCTAGTAACCATTATAGGCTTAGACCAAATTCTGGCGTTTATATTTCAATTCACTTCCTCAACAAATCCTTTCTCGATTGACTAGATTTTAAGCGGAGCGTCATTCAGTTGTTTGTGAGTGTTCTTTTTGCAGAAGCAACAGCGGCTCGCTCGCACACACAGTGCCCCGCCCACTCGACGAGACGCGTGGTCTGTGCAGTGCAGAACAATGACAGTGTTGCCTCTCTATTCGATCTTTGTATTCTCTTTTGCCTGCCACTACACACACATTTCAGACAATTCTTCCCATACAACAAATGGAAAAGCAATCAGGCAACTGTTAAATGGCTCTTTTCTAGATTTTCTATTAACACTTTCCACGGCCAAGATATGTTAACTTGGTTCTGTTTCGTATTTCCACAATTTAGCTTCGTGCAGTAGGGCTTTATATTGCAAGCTAAAAAAAACAACGTAGGCAGGTATTTTAACATTTTAATTTTCATCCGTTTCATGATTGTGTGAAAGAATATGGTGGAGAAATACACTACTTGAGACAATATCACTAATAATAATTGGTCGCCGCTGTGCCCGAGCGTTGTAAGCCGTCGGCTTTTGATCTCGCTGCCGAAATTCCCGGGTTCGAGTCCCGGCCTGGGTATGATTGTTTATGAGTGTTCCTTCATGAATTTTATCATACACTAATCCTCATCGTTGCGACTAGCCAAAAGTAAAGTAAAAAAAGAGAAATATATTAGTAATAATAAAAATATGAATCTAGCTCCCCATGGTTCCTTTATGACTGTCCTTTTATCAATTCCATCGAGTCATCATTCATCCTCATTGTTGCGATTAGCCAATAAATGGTAGAGAAGCTGCGAAAAATAAGATGTAAAATAATAACAGAATTTTCTCCACAGAAGGAAAAATAAATGCTCCAGAAAACATGCAATACAGGAAAAGAGTGTCCTGTAATGTGAGTCTGTAAACCAAATGTAAATCACGAATGAAGAAGTTACGTGAAGGTTTCGTCTTCTACGAAGCAATACAGGCTTGGATGGCGTAGTGGTAGCGTCGACACCTTGTAATCAAGGGGTCCCGGTGGAGGCACAAAGTGGTTCGGATCCCACTTTAAACTGTAGGTCCAGTCCCGATTAGTCATACTGTTCATTGTGGACTTAAAACACCAAATCAACAGCCAACCAACCAATACGGGGTTGGAAACACTACGGTTATAGGTTTGGAAACACTGCTCCTCTCGGGAACTACTCTACCAGGCGAAACTAGACGATATAAAATACCGGGTTGCATAACCGTAAGGGAGGCGTTTCTTTCGAATTCCTCTGTACATCAGTGACGTGTCTCTCTTGTTCAGTTCGAGTGTTGAAGCGTCTGGGTATCATCGTTGAGTCCTAAATTTCCAAAGCATACATACGATATCGTGGAATGTTGAACAAAATAGATAAATCTAGCCTCCCTAGACTCAACGTAAATGATACGCATCTTCCCTTCTACACTACCGGTAAGAATCTGGGTGTGATACTCAACCACCATCTCACCTGGGCAGAGCACGTTAACTCTGTATCTAGAAGAGCTTTCGGTGCATTGCATTCACTCTATCGGCTCAAAAACTTCCTCCCTGAACGCATAAAAATTAAACTGGTCCAGTCTCTTGTATTTCCCATTGTTGACTATTGAGACATTGCTTTCTTGGATGTAAATCACGAGCAAGCTAAACGACTGTAGCAAATTCAAAATGCCTGCATTCGTTTCGTTTTCTATCTAAAATATTCAGAGCATTTGACATCGTACTTTGCGAAGGTCGAGTGGCTTAAATTAAGCGATAAACGTAATTTTCATAAGTTAATTTTACTGTACAAAATCCTCCAAATAAAAGACCCGCAATATCTCTACAACCGATTTCAACATCTTTCCGACTTTCGCAGCCGCAACACCATATCGTGCGAAAGGTCTCTGCTCTCCATTCCACTCCACAAATCCAACTTTTATGCAAATTATTTTACTGTTACCTCAGCAGGCCTTTGGAACAAGTTGCCACCTGAAATTCATATGTCTTCCTCAATTGTGACGTTCAAAAAATTGTTAAAGTTACACATATAATACAATGAAAATTAAATGTTTGATTTCCCTAATAATATGGCGGGTGCAGAGAATGATAGAAGGACGTAAGGCACAAAAATTATTTAACGTAATAGTTAAGATGAATTATCGTCAAAGTACACCGTTTTGGACTGGGTTTTAAGTATGTGTAATATTGGACTGTGCTTAAGTAAGTGTAGTGTTATGTATTTGCTTGTACGTGTGTAAGGGCAAAAATATGTATGTGTGAGTGCCCGTATCGA
The DNA here is from genome assembly GCF_977018435.1 of Lepisma saccharinum. Lineage (NCBI taxonomy): Eukaryota > Metazoa > Arthropoda > Insecta > Zygentoma > Lepismatidae > Lepisma > Lepisma saccharinum. The sequence goes on along the minus strand of NC_139229.1, from coordinate 76,643,158 downwards.
TAGGTTAGATTACCACTCTTATATGTATTTTTTCTTTGTATTTTTTATTTCTCTGTAATTTTTATATATTTTTCTTTTCTTTCTTTTTCAATATTTTAATTATTTCACATTCATTTATTTTTGGAAACATGGTCAAGTGGAAGAAAAGGCTCCACAGCCTTAACTTCGCCATGTAAAAAAAGACGAAATAAATAAATAAATAAATAAATAGATATCGCTCTGTGGAACAACCACAGCATGGATTCCAATTGCGGATGTTCGCCCTCATAAAGACCATCACGCGAAAAGGAGATTTGAACAAGATCGGGCGGAGAACGACGAAGAGTTGATGAAAGGCGGGAAAAAGCACAGTTTCTTTTTCCTCCACGACACTGGCAGCAGGGAAATAGTAGAGAAGTGGGAGGGGAAGAAAAAGGAGGAAAAAAAAGAACAGCGCCGTATAAGGACAAGGGACTACATAATTCATCCGCAAACTTGCATTCTCTCGACCGCATGCATCACATCACCTGGCAGAACATCTGCTCCTCCTCGCTGTATCTTCAAAGTTCAGCGAGACCCCGCACTCCTTCTCATTGCAGTGTTGCCACATGCAAGAAACTACGACCAAATTTTGTATGAAACGACATTTCAAAAGTGTATTAATACATAAACGAGCAACAGATTGGTACAAGTTTTCAGTTTAGTTGAAAACATGAAGAAAATACAACTTCTGAAACAGCACGCTTTGAAACTCATTTGCTACGTTCTTCAGGTTTAGCTTTGCACACCTTTCCCTTAGAGACTTGCATCAGAATATACAGTGTCCTCGGGGTTGGAATTGAAGTGTTGCCATCCATAGCCGGGCTATTTCCTGTGAATGCGTCGTCAATTATGTGGGTGTGCACTTTGTACAGTTGGTTCAACCACGACTTGGCGATAGAGCGCACACAAATAACCGGTTTGCTTGAATTAACAAAACACGTTTGGTTAGGTTTTTCAGTAACCGTAAACGAAACATTCGGTATCCAATACAGAAATGGCCAGAGAGATATACATAGATACAGAAGGATTAATGCAAGAGTACTTACTCATCCACGACGAGAAACTTGTCTCCATCTGAAGAGAGGCAGTTGCCTTTATTGCTGATCTTGTCCTTCTGGATCAGGATGAGGGAACGGACACCGGACTGGAACCAAGTACCTTGCCATTTTGTAGGGAACTGGCAGACACCTGGAAAAGAAGAAAACACAAGTTCTTTTTTAAAGCATGACAAATGTTATCTACAGGCTATTTGCATTTTGATCATTAACCTAACTTAAATTCGTGAATATGAACAATAATAGTAATAATAACCCGTGACGGAACAGGCCGTGAGGGCCAGTGCCAACCTATCGTCTGTAGCACTCACTTCCCCATGCCCCAGCAGAGGTGGGTGATCACCCATCCATTCGTAGCTATCGAATTTCCTCACGATGGTGGGTGGTCACAGGTCCCACGCACAGGTTGAAACTCCATGAGACTCGAACCTGCGCGCGTCTCGTAGCCGTAGCCCAAAGTTTGCACCTTAGACCACACAGCCACGGTGCGGGGAGCATATGAACAATATATGAAGCAAAGGTAAACAGGGATGCCCGTGCCATGGGTCTCGAACCCAGAATTTTCGAATGTGAGATTGTAATTTGAGAACTGAATGTGCTAAGTCAATGAGTTGATGTTCTACCATTTTGTTTAAGTTTACTGTACGCTCAGATATGCTAACGTGTACTAGAGAGATTGTTTAAAGTGGGTTACGAAAGTGCCTCCATCTCGGATCCACTCCATCATGTAGCTTGAGTTTTTTAGTCCACTTTGTGCACAGATAGGGTAATCAGGACTGAACCTACGGTTTAAAGTGGGATCCGAACCGCTAACGGGTACCAAATGGAACACTCAAAGAGAACACCCATTCCCAGGACGGAATTCGAACCCGGGAGCCTTGGCGTCGAGGTCCGCTATGCACACCACTACGCCACAGGGGTTTGCTTCTATCAAAGCTATAATAACTTCAATTTTCATGTGTTTTCAAATGTTCTTATTAAGTTCGTAAGTGTTACGACAGTGAAGGCACATTTGATTCTAATTCACTGATTCAAATTAGCGTATATTGTTATTAACGGGATTCGAATTCATGTTTTGGATATATAGGATGCAAATAATCTAAGTGATAACGCAACCATAACAATTTTAATGAGCAATCAATCAGTTCACCACTCATCTTCGTCGACGCGATTGACAACCCAAATACAAATCGTCGGTGCTATGTTGTGATTTTCATAATTTAGCGTCGCTTTTCTGCCACATTTCGCTAATCGCGACGATGAGGGTGAGTGATATGATGAAATTGATGAAGGGACACTCGCAAAGAAGACACCATGCACGAACTTGAACCCGGGTCACCTGGCGTCGTAGCGCGCTATGCTAACCACTCCGTCTCGGATGTCAGCGATCATCCTATTCGTAGTGGCTCCTGAGGCATCTTTGGTTGACTCGGACGCAATATTTGCTTTCTTAGCTTCGCTAAATTAAAAGGAAAAAAAATCCTCCAATAACTCACAAGCGAATTCCAGGTCGTTTGCCCTTGCAGGAAGACCAGGAATGATCAATTCAACTTACAAATAGGAAACTCGAGTGGAGTCGATATAAATCGAGAAATCTCGATAGTTGAACCACATTTCCAAGTCAGTTATCGCAATTTATGCGATCATATATCTCCCCTCCCCTGAAAGAACGACAGATATCTCACAATCTGCAAGGCGCAGGGACTTTGCTATTGGCTCACCTTTGGAGGTGGAGGAAGAGGAAAAAAAGAATCAGCTCGGTAAATTAACGCTATCGCGAGGTTTCAGTAATGTGAATCTTAACAATTGAGAGGGCGGGGCCTTTATTAACGCGGACAGAAGGCAATTGGGAAAGAGAGAGAGAGAGAGGGTGAAAGAAAAAAATCGCGCAACAATCGCCTCGCCTCGCGTCGCTAGGACATAAATAACGAGGACTTTATAATAGGAGCTGCATTAGCCCTTTTCCTCCTGGCACTCTCGCATTAATGGGTTCGCCTTCCACCTACTGGAACTTATTAATAGCGAAGTCCTGGAAAGATTTATAATTGTGCTGGAGAAAGGGTGAGGAGAAAATTGTTATTCTCTGAGAAACTTAAAGCCTTCCTCGTCTCGATGCCTCCGAAGTGTTATTCCTTCTCTCTTTCTTTTTATATTCAGTTTCCTTCTCTGCGAAAATTCAAAACTGGCCCTGTTGTTCAATTTCAGAGAAGAATGGGAAAGAAAAACAGTAATTGTTGCTCCAATTTCATCTCTCTCCATGAGAGGGAATTTACGGAAATGGCATTAGTTGCTTCGCTGCCGTCCCTCCAAGCGATGCAATTCCTTCTTCGGTACTTAAAGATGGCGCTGGTTGAAAACTGAACGACGTCAGGTCTGATCTCCGTGGCGGAGTGGTTAGCACAGCGAGATACGACGCTAGGGGTCCCGGGTTCGAATGCCGGCCAGGCCATGGGTGTTCTCTGAGAGTGTCTCTTCAACAACTTCATCACTCATCGGGATTAGCCTAAATTATTATCAGAAAAGCGAAGTAAAATAAAACAAATCAATTGAAATACGTCACAAAAAATTAACCGTGCGTTTCACGGTCGAGTCTTCCGCGGAGCGGCGGCTATTACACCGGGCAGCGACAGCGCGCCTGCCGGCAAACTGGATGCTACATCCGAGTAAATGGAACCGCTAGCTATGTAATGAAATAAGCTCCAACAATTACGCGGACAGTTACAATTACAAGTGGTGTTGGAAATTATGTCATCCAGATTAAACACATTTACGGCATTTTTAAAGGAAATTTTCACTAACACGTATCAGTTCCTCTTCCGAAATTGCTTCAATTACTCTCTTGATACTATCTTTCAATTCTTCTAATGTATGGCTTCAGGTTTAAGAGGTTGGTAGCTCGCCACGCAGACGTCATGCACATGTCGGTTTCTTGTGCAAGGCGCCGGAGGTCTTTTTTGAAAAGTGTGTACCAATCGTGCTCCAACGTCATCTAGTTGCTCCCCAGTAAGCACACGCCGTTTCACACTTCACTTCTTATCAAGGACAGACTCTGTTTTCCTAAATTTGCTAATAAGTTCTCGAAAATTGTCTCTGTGTGGAACAACCACATCTGGGAATTCTGCTGCCAAACTTCCTTACAGACTTCAGACTTCCCTACAATAATTCCTAATGACGTAAGAGTCGTACATAAAAATGCGTTGTTTTAAGTTGTACGTGGCATTATTAGGACAGCAGAAGAGCACCAATAATACGTAAACTAAAACAAAACAATCTAAAACACTCGTTAACACCTTAACACATCACAAAAACGTGCAAACTGGACACCAGCTATCTGGATAATGAGCACTGACGCGTCCAGTGGCAAGTCAGCGTACAGCTGTGGGTGATAATGCCGGCAGACGCCCTCCCACCGTTCGGGGTGTTAGCCCCAGCTTCACGGAAGACTCGACAGGATAGGTTAATTGACTCCGGAATTGAAAATCATGTCTCCATTGGATATCAAACCCGAACAAAAAGCACGCTGACTTGTCGACGTAGGATCTCGCCAACGAACGTTCCAGGATCGAATCTCAGCCTGAACACAAGTGTGCCCTTTGTGATGTTGCTCCATGAACTTCATTATCCTCATTCATCCTCATCGCTGCGATTCAAAAAGCGACGAAAAAATGAGAAAAAGGGGCATGCAAGGCTGTCGGGAAAGCTTCAAAATTGAAGAAAGTCTGCCAGTCATCAAATGGTATCTCGATGGTTGAGAGAGCTAAAAAGACAACATTTGGTTCATTGATGTCTAGCTTGGCGTGTTACAAGCCGTTTCTCATAATTGTACATCTGTTTCTTTTACTTACTGAACGAGATCAAATAGCTATCCATTTACAGTATCAGTTACAAGAAAAATGAAAAAAAAAACAACAATAACATACGTATCGACAAGGAGAGTTCTCGAAGAATCGTAGCGTTCTACCTTGTAGAACGGAGGATCGAACCAATGGGGGTTTAGCTCATCCCATAAATTGCACCACTTGCTAGCCGCGACGGTCCCGACAGGGGCCAGATACGAGGTAACAGATCTAACTTAAATAAATGACATAACAGTTGTTTTATCCCAACCCTTGTGACTGAGAAAGGCAGATAGAGGAATAATGATAACCAACCCTGTTCGATATCGTGCAGAATCTCTCTCCGTCTTCACCTACCACCAAAAAGCCCCTTGCCCCTAGGTCCAGCTCCTTTTGTCACTTTTGCTTCATCTTGCCTCACCTTTCCCCAAGGCAAAACGTCTTTCTCAACAAAATCCAACTACAGGTCTGGGCAAGTTAGAACAAGCGTGTGCAACATTATACACGATATCGAGTGGATGTTACGGAATTCAAAGCTTTCAAGAGCTAACGTCACTCATCTTCAGGTTACTTCTATGAGGAGTCACGTTAGCTCTCTTAAGCTTTGTAATTCTTTGTGAATTAACCTGGTAAATAGACCCAGGTAATCCATTCGTCACCAGTAAAGCTTCAAGACTTACTTCAATATGTTTACAGTACGTTATTTTAAGAGAAGCTATAGTTAACTAATAGTGCAGGGCCATTTGTAATCCCGTGGGTTTTTGAATGAAGGGAAAATATGTCACGGTAGCTAGTGACATCTAAACGCAGTTCGATATAAATTATTTTTTGTCTATTGATTCATTTTATGCACAAACATGAAAGTGTGAGGTTTGGTTTATTTTGTGAATAAACTTGTATCCGAGCCAGACGTCGGAAGTTGGGGACGGGTTTTTCTTGAGTGACAGCCGCCGCTTAGAACATGACATATTTGCACCAACACGGAGATAAGGAAAGATTATTTTCGCCGCTACCGGGCTCGAGTCGCAGCAGGCGTTCGAACCCATGTTCACGGATGACCAGGAAGACCAGCTGGAGCTCAAGCCTGCAAGGATCCAGGACGCGTCGCCGACCGCGCCTTTCAAGACAATGGACAGAGGTCATTTCCATCCTCTGAGAAAGCGAAGCGAAGCCACCTCAGCGTGGGTTTCAACGGACGAATTTGAATCTCTTATATATAGGCAGTACTATGATTCCAGACACAGTTTTTACCCGGATTTCACAGAGAGAGCATCTCCGCGCTACACTCTCGCGTGATCATTGTTTTGTGTCCGTGGACTTTGTTTCCTTACGTACCGTGAGCCAATCTCAGATAGAGAGTTACCAGTGTGCGCCTTATTTTGGTGAAGGTTACGCGGTGATTTGTTTTTGCCAAGCGTGGACTACATAAGGATGGAGGGCTAAAGAAGATAGAGAAGGGAGTCCGTCGACTTCCCTGACACCTGCAACGACGCCGAAGCCAGTCAGACGACGCCGAAACCAAACACTGCCCAAAGCCCGAAGGACGCTTTCAGATCGACGTCCCAACCAAAGCCCGAAGGACGTTTCCAGAGGAGAGAGATGATTGCAGATCGACGTCCAATTGATGCCCGACACTGGGGATAGTCCGAACCGGCGCGTGACCACGTACACCCGACGCTAGTGACAAGAGGAACGCCCGAAGTACTGAGGAGGTGCAAGTACACCATGTCGTCGCAATTATTCTTCGTCGCGATCGACCTCGGAGGACAATTTCGCCACAAAGGAACCGTGTGCAAGTCCCGCGTCCAGGAGAGATGAAGGACCACGCCATGTAGCAGAGTCTGGTACAGTATACTTCAGAGGGTCACATGTACATGTAAACGTGCGCCGTTAGTATCAACACCGTACAGTTAACGCCGACGTCTCACTTATTTGCAAAGTTACTCAGGAAAACCCAAACCTAACTTCCGCGTCTAAAAATTGTTTTGGTATTGTTATAAAAAAGGGTTATTTCATGTTCAGATGTTCTAATTTAATTGTCTGCATTCAGGGTTAGAAGCTCCATTTCATTTCTTTAATATTTAGTATAAATTGTCAAAGTGTGCTCCATTTCTTGTGTAACCGACCGCCCCGTCGCGCCATTTAACTTGTCAATAGTTGACTGATGAGTCCTTTTTAATTGTGCAAAGCGTAATTTTTATTGCAAGGTCGTGCGCATGAGGTAGTATTATTTGTTGCATAGTGGTTATTAATGTAATTTTTGCTCGCGCCGACGATTGATTACTGTATTCCGGCAGCTGGAGCCAATTAAGTTTTTGCATCCCTATGTAATTGTGTAGTTGTTCTCATTGGACGAGAGAGGCTTATGTGTAACACCCCCGTCCGAGAAACTTGTATAATGTCGTGCTCACGACTGGATGCATACGTTCATTGGAACGAAAGATTTAACCACGCCGACCCAATTGTCTTAGTTAACCGCTTTCCGAGGGCTGGCACTTAAGTTAATTTAAAAGAGCACAGGAGCTGGCAGACGAATGCCCTAAATTCACATAAAGGTTTAAAAATTAAAAGGAATGATATGTCAATGAGATCCATGATTTGTATCCATACTTCACATGTAAAAATACCTCATGTGTGTGAAAGAGAGATAGCGTGAATGTTGTGAGAGTGAGGAGGCTTTGTAAACAGTTGTTGATTGCAATATTTTTTGTTGTTACAATATATATATTCACTCTTTTACCGTTCGTCAGTGTTGTTATTTGACGTTTTTCAGGTACCGGATATTATGCTATTAGTGTGTTATGAATGTTCGAATCTACATATCAAAGGTAAACAAAACAGTGTAACATTTCAAGGTATTAATCTCCGCCTCGCAATAGTATGACAATAAACGACCGTCTCAGTACCGAACTTGATAACTGGACCGTGAGTCACGACCGGTCTCCCGTACACATAACGACGTTTGGCCCCGTGCCGGGGTATGATTGACACGTCATTTCGGGGACCGTGAGTGCACTCGTTACATTTGGCGCCGCGAACATGGGACGGCAACTTTTGTCATTCCTTTCCAAGAAAACCAGGTTGCGAGAGCGGTAGAAATTTCATTGTTGTATACGTCATGCATAAAATTCTTGTGTTAGGTTCCTGATGGTGTGTATTTTTCGTTTTGTATGTCGAGGGGTATTTTCATGTATTTGTCGTAGGTTCACGTGTAAGGACACGTTTTTGGGCGTAATTGGTAACAATAGGGCAGATATTTTTTTCGGCGAAAGCAGCAAGGGCAGCTGCATAGGGCATTTTTTATGTACTTTTTGTGTACTTTTTTGGTTTATGGCGTAATTTATGGCTTCAGGCTGAGTTGCGGGATAAGGGATTCCCGACGGACCTCCTTTTTCTTTTTATGTATCGATTTGTAATTCACATTTTGTGTGAGCTCGCGTACGTTTGCGTAACTGTTCCTAAGTGCGACAGAAAATCGAGCAGATATTTTGCGAAAGGCCTTCATGAGATTAAGAAATCGTCGTATAGACTGTTTGAACAAGAGTGACGTCATGATGGTTTGCGAGGCTTGTGGAAAGGAATTTGCTGATTTCGAAATCAACAGCGAGGGGGCCAGACCGGTTTGTCTTCAGTGCAAGGGCCCGTTGGAAATGGAAAGGGAGATACCAAGTGCCCAAGGGGGTACATCGTCACGTGCGGACAGCGACCACAGCAAGGAACAAGATGACGTAGGAAGTGGCAGTGTTGCCAACCAATTCCAGATAATCCTCAAGATGCTCCAAGGAATGGAAACCAGGATGCAGGCCAGCATGCAAAGAATGCGGATCAACATCCAAGAAATGGGAACCAAGGTACAAACCACCAGCCAGGAGTTGCAGACCGAGGCGCAGACCAATATCCAGGGGTTGGAAACCAGGATGCAGACCAACGTACGAGAGATGGGAGAACACCTCCAAGGAACAGTTCGCGCCCCCGGAGGAGAAATGACGCAACAACTCCTCCCAACGATCCAAGAATCCGAGGCTCAAATCAAACCCAGGACCGAGGAGACCGACGCTCGCATCATGGATCAAGGAGCCAAGGCGGCAACACTGGCGCAGAGCGTACGTGAACGAGAAGGAGCCTTGCAACACATCGGCCAGCAAAGTGCACAGCTGGAGTTCCTTTGCAATCGGAGCAACGATGCCCTCGAGCGACAAGTGCGGCGAGCAGCGAACCCAGCGGAAGGGAATTCCGAGAAGATAAAGGACATAGAGGAGAAACTGCAACGACTGAACGTAGCCGACGTTCCCGGATCATCGCGAGAGCCGGCAGCTATGACGCCACCACAGCCAGCTGCGGTCCCCTCGTCTTCAAGGCGCACGAGTGACGCAAGACCGAATACGCTTGTCAACGGAGGAAGCGAAGTGGAACCTGGACTACATCTTCCATCGCCGCGACCGTTCGAAGCCCAAACTTCAAACCGGGAAGATATACGGTCTGAACCAGCACCAACGAGAAGAGCTCTGTTCCCGCCGGAATATAAGAAACATTTCAAGAAGTTCTCCGGGGCCGACAGGATTTTGCCGTCTGCCTTCATCGAGGAATTCGAAGCAACAGCGCGGGAGTTAGGACTTGCGGATGGGGAGCGATTACTCGTGCTGAAAGGCCTAATGCAAGATCGGGCAAAGAACTGGCTGGATCGGAATGAAAGACACTTTCATTCATACTCGGCGTTTAGGGAAGCGTTCCTGACACACTTTCAGCGCCCTATGCAGGTGGAAAGAATGCTCATCCAGCTGAGGAACGAGAGGTACGACAGGAACGGGGGACTTACTTTTTCGCAATATTTCTGGCGTAAGTTCAATGAGTTCCAAGCTCTCCAGCCACAGATGACCACGTCGGAGATAATTGCGGCCTTAATTTACCATTACCCGCAAGAGATACGACGGCATCTCAACGGGGCGTGCGTTTTCGACGCAGAAGCCATGTCGCTCACGCTCGAGAACCTAAACCAGTGCGAAGAGGAACGCGAGAGGAGGCGGAGTGACAGATGGAACAAAAGGAGACGACCGGAGGAAGAAGGAAACCGGGGAAACAAGCACCCACGCGTCCATTTCGTCCAGAGGAGGTACGATGGGCAGCAACGCGCTCCAGGAGCCGAAGTAAGCCGTTTCCTAGACAATCCGCCTTCACCGCGACGCAGACGCCAGTGCCGAGGAAGGAGACGTCGAGGTGGACCGAGCCGTAGGTCGCCGGGTCACCATGGCAACAGCGACAACAACAACTTCTTCAACGGGCGGGTAAGCAACGGCTATTACCAACGTCACCCCAACAGTAGACCGGAGAGTCCGCGTTCTGACAACGGGCACACAAGGCGCAGCCCGCCGAGGGTTCAAAGGAGCCCGACGCGAAACGCGAACGGGCCGAATCCCAGCAACACGTCTCCACAGCCGGGGCCGTCAGGTCGTCAGCGCCGAAGGGAGGAATGGGATGGCGAAACATGGTTAAGCGACATCGCGCCATTTTAGAAGTATAAAATAACCTTGCGCCATACCCAGAGTGTATAAAATGTATATTTATTAGGTAAATTGGAGGTATCATTTATATCATGTGTTTTGTGTTATCGAACTGGTTTATTTTTCTTGTACAGGGTGTTAAAAAATTTGTAGTCAAAATTTTGTGGCCCTGAGTAGTGAAAAATTTTATTCGCCTACAGAATTTTTTGATCGGAAGGAGGGCGAAATGTCACGGTAGCTAGTGACATCTAAACGCAGTTCGATATAAATTATTTTTTGTCTATTGATTCATTTTATGCACAAACATGAAAGTGTGAGGTTTGGTTTATTTTGTGAATAAACTTGTATCCGAGCCAGACGTCGGAAGTTGGGGACGGGTTTTTCTTGAGTGACAGCCGCCGCTTAGAACATGACATATTTGCACCAACACGGAGATAAGGAAAGATTATTTTCGCCGCTACCGGGCTCGAGTCGCAGCAGGCGTTCGAACCCATGTTCACGGATGACCAGGAAGACCAGCTGGAGCTCAAGCCTGCAAGGATCCAGGACGCGTCGCCGACCGCGCCTTTCAAGACAATGGACAGAGGTCATTTCCATCCTCTGAGAAAGCGAAGCGAAGCCACCTCAGCGTGGGTTTCAACGGACGAATTTGAATCTCTTATATATAGGCAGTACTATGATTCCAGACACAGTTTTTACCCGGATTTCACAGAGAGAGCATCTCCGCGCTACACTCTCGCGTGATCATTGTTTTGTGTCCGTGGACTTTGTTTCCTTACGTACCGTGAGCCAATCTCAGATAGAGAGTTACCAGTGTGCGCCTTATTTTGGTGAAGGTTACGCGGTGATTTGTTTTTGCCAAGCGTGGACTACATAAGGATGGAGGGCTAAAGAAGATAGAGAAGGGAGTCCGTCGACTTCCCTGACACCTGCAACGACGCCGAAGCCAGTCAGACGACGCCGAAACCAAACACTGCCCAAAGCCCGAAGGACGCTTTCAGATCGACGTCCCAACCAAAGCCCGAAGGACGTTTCCAGAGGAGAGAGATGATTGCAGATCGACGTCCAATTGATGCCCGACACTGGGGATAGTCCGAACCGGCGCGTGACCACGTACACCCGACGCTAGTGACAAGAGGAACGCCCGAAGTACTGAGGAGGTGCAAGTACACCATGTCGTCGCAATTATTCTTCGTCGCGATCGACCTCGGAGGACAATTTCGCCACAAAGGAACCGTGTGCAAGTCCCGCGTCCAGGAGAGATGAAGGACCACGCCATGTAGCAGAGTCTGGTACAGTATACTTCAGAGGGTCACATGTACATGTAAACGTGCGCCGTTAGTATCAACACCGTACAGTTAACGCCGACGTCTCACTTATTTGCAAAGTTACTCAGGAAAACCCAAACCTAACTTCCGCGTCTAAAAATTGTTTTGGTATTGTTATAAAAAAGGGTTATTTCATGTTCAGATGTTCTAATTTAATTGTCTGCATTCAGGGTTAGAAGCTCCATTTCATTTCTTTAATATTTAGTATAAATTGTCAAAGTGTGCTCCATTTCTTGTGTAACCGACCGCCCCGTCGCGCCATTTAACTTGTCAATAGTTGACTGATGAGTCCTTTTTAATTGTGCAAAGCGTAATTTTTATTGCAAGGTCGTGCGCATGAGGTAGTATTATTTGTTGCATAGTGGTTATTAATGTAATTTTTGCTCGCGCCGACGATTGATTACTGTATTCCGGCAGCTGGAGCCAATTAAGTTTTTGCATCCCTATGTAATTGTGTAGTTGTTCTCATTGGACGAGAGAGGCTTATGTGTAACACCCCCGTCCGAGAAACTTGTATAATGTCGTGCTCACGACTGGATGCATACGTTCATTGGAACGAAAGATTTAACCACGCCGACCCAATTGTCTTAGTTAACCGCTTTCCGAGGGCTGGCACTTAAGTTAATTTAAAAGAGCACAGGAGCTGGCAGACGAATGCCCTAAATTCACATAAAGGTTTAAAAATTAAAAGGAATGATATGTCAATGAGATCCATGATTTGTATCCATACTTCACATGTAAAAATACCTCATGTGTGTGAAAGAGAGATAGCGTGAATGTTGTGAGAGTGAGGAGGCTTTGTAAACAGTTGTTGATTGCAATATTTTTTGTTGTTACAATATATATATTCACTCTTTTACCGTTCGTCAGTGTTGTTATTTGACGTTTTTCAGGTACCGGATATTATGCTATTAGTGTGTTATGAATGTTCGAATCTACATATCAAAGGTAAACAAAACAGTGTAACATTTCAAGGTATTAATCTCCGCCTCGCAATAGTATGACAATAAACGACCGTCTCAGTACCGAACTTGATAACTGGACCGTGAGTCACGACCGGTCTCCCGTACACATAACGACGTTTGGCCCCGTGCCGGGGTATGATTGACACGTCATTTCGGGGACCGTGAGTGCACTCGTTACAAATATGACTACCGGTAATACGTTGCTAGTGTGGTACACAATCATGTACTACCAGGTGTTTCACCCGCAATTGTGGCAGAAGGCCTGTGTGACGTCATAAATCCAAGATGGCTACCGCTTCATGCACTAACTAAAGAAATCCATCGTAACTCCTTTAATAGTGGTTTTGAGAAAAACATTATACATACATATTTTGTTCAGAATTGAAAAAGGAGAAAAATTGATTCTTACAGTTTTCTTCATATCTCGCACTGTTATGGAGATATATCCAGTGAAACTATTTCGTGCCCTTTTCTGCAAGGATTCTATGCATATTTTACACATTACTCGACATTCTGGCATATAAAGGGAGAAAATGACCGCCTGTGTATTGTGACGTATTTGCCTGTGTAACATCATACATCCAAGATGGCTGCCTCTGCAGACATTGTAATACATGATTGCATGCCTCCAAATGAAAGCATCCTCCATACACGTCTTCCCTTCGTGTAAAAACCCCAAGAAACGTACAAATGGTCAAAATTAATCCTAAAGGAGTTAAGTGATATGGTCGTTTTTTTTTGTTAATGTCTGCACAGGCAGCCATCTTGGATGTATGGTGCCATACAGGCAATACGCCACAATAGTGGGCATCAAAAAAGTATCACAGGCAGTAATTCTCTCCCTTTATATGCCAGAATGTCAAGTAAAGTGTAAAATATGTATAGAATCCTTGCAGAAAAGGGCACGAATTAGTTTCATAACTCCATAACAATGCGAGATATGAAAAAAAACTAAGAATCAATTTTGCTCCCAAAACATTTATCTATAATGTTTTTCCAAAAATCACTATTAAAGGAGTTATGATGGATTTTTTAGTCGGTGCATGAAGCGGTAGCCATCTCGGATTTATGGCGTCACACAGGCCTTCCGACACAATTGCAGTAAAACACCTGGTAGTACATGATTGTGTACCACACTAGCAACGTATTACCGGTAGTCACATATTTCCTTCATTCAAAAACTCACGGAATATAGAAATGTATTGAAAGGCCCCCCCCCCCCGGACTATAAAGACTTAACAAAACATAAAAATTTCCTATGCCTTATTCCTCTACTCTTGAATGGTTCAATTTTGAAAGCATTGATCGACAAGTGACAAATATGTACACGTTTGGCGCTCTTGCAGAGATTGTTACATAATTCACAATTCCCCCCTGATATGTGATTTCTTCAATACGTTCGATTTTGTTTTGTAACGCAATTACTGTTGAACGAAATTTTCTATGTTTAAATTATCCTCATAATTAAACTTTATAACGGATTTTATCCGCGGTAGCTCAGTTGGTAGAGCATTTGAATACCACGCGGAAGATCCGGGTTCGAATCCCGAGGCAGTTGATCTGGACCAGGATTTTTTCCAGTCATTTCCCTGTTTCTGCGCGACTCTGAGGCCCACCCATCCTCGTATTAATGGGTACCTGAGGGGTAAAGGCGGCCGGGCATGATGCTGATCACATCATCCCAACTGTGGCCGAGATCAAGAATATGTGGAGCTCTACCTACACATCACCCCATACGCCTTCATGGCATGTATGCACGTGCACAGGGGTACATTTAACTTTAACGGATCTTGTCACCTGAAATTACCACAGTCTTATAAATGTGCATTAAATTATTGCACCACTGTAATATCATTATACTCTCTCTCTCTCTCTCAGAGAACGAAAACAAAGTCATCTGCGCAAGTAGTGACTCGACAAGGCTCGACCAATGAACAGGTGAGAGAGAAAAGGATTGCATGGAGGGGACAACGTTGCTGCAGCTACTAGCCTTTGGCAGCAGCGCGCACTGCTTTGCTACGCCAACTTAATTTATCCCCTTCTCTACCGTTATGCGCGGCCTTGAACCTTTCAGTTAGTAATAATACTAATATTTTCACTTTAAATTAATTTACACATGAGCCTAACGCTACATCAATAAAAAAAACCAATTTCTACAAAACTGATAATTAAAAGAATCAACATTCAAACTCAGAAGGAACACAAAAGCTAAAGTTTAATTTGAAAAGTGAAATGCGTATTTGAAGTAGACAACAACAACTGCGTGAAGAAAAATTAATTTTAAAATTCTGGGACTGAATTTAAGAGTTCTTTCCATTGGAGAAACATCTGTCGATTTATTATTTTCTTTTATAAATTGAACTGAATGCTTCTGAGGGAACAACAACAAAAAAAGTTCCTAACTGGTAAATGTTTCATTAGTTTGGGCTTACATTAATTGGAAACTTTAGGGCACAATGGTCCCCATCACCTTTTCTCCAGCGTTATTCCAAAAACAAAAAAAAAGAAGGGCTCAGAATGCAAAAGTTTGGTCGCAGTGGAAGGGAACCATTAAAATGGTCCCCTGTTGATTAAAACAAAAACCTAGCCTCGAGGTGCTGCTCCATCCAGAAGGGATGGTTATTAACAGCTCGGAAAATTCCGTCCCGGCGTGAAGGAGAGGGGGGCGAGGGAAGTTTTCAACAAAGCGCATCAAATGAGACACACGCCCGCTGGTTTGGCAGGCGCTTTGTCATTGACAGGAATGCCGGAGTTTGGTCTTTTTTCCTCTCACCGGACGGACTACAGTAATTTGTTCCCTCGTGCTACCTACAAGAACTGACCGCCTGCGCGGTGGGAACGTCGAGACATAATCTGTCTTTGGACCGGAGAGACTCAGGAAACAAGAAGCAAAATAGTTTTTTTTTAGAGCGCCTGGTAGGGTATGGAGCACTCGCGACGCGCTGGCTTGACGGGTTGCGGCACTCTTACTTTGTTAGGGGCGACCCAGCAGCAAAAATGATGCACTAAATTGCACCTTACTTATTCAGAGTTTGTTTTCTATCAGTATATGTTTATCCATACGATGCGAATGTACAAAGGATACGCTCATTACCGAGTCGTAATTGAAACATAGTGTTCTCTTCCTGGAGAGTTATGTTTTTAAAGAACATGTGGGGAGTATGTATTACGTATTATATTGTTCAACAGCAAAAATTTAAATTAAATTAAAGTAGTCAATTCTTATCACTTTGGTAGTGTTGATAGTGAATATGGAAATGAAAATTGAAAATTTACTCTAATTTTAATTTTACACAGGTCGGTTAAAATCCGAGAAAATGTCCATCAAGATAGAAAATTACTTTAGGTTGGCAACACTGTACGATATTTCATACAGACTTTTTTTGGTCTCTAACCTTAACTATGCTCTTGTATATTGCAAATGTGGTCTCCTGTGCAATTTTATGTGAATTTAAATGTGGATGTAGTGGTTATATCTGTGGGGAAGCGACAGTTTGAGTAAGTCTAATATTTTGTCTGAATATATAAAAATGCCGTGAGGACGTGTGTTGTCATATTCTTAAACTAGTACTGCTTGACAAAACCAGTATTCCGAATCAGGGTCCAAGATGAAACCTAGGCACTGCACGTTGCTCGTATGTACCAGCAATCAAGAGAGGTTAGTGCGAAAGGACATTCAAAGCCCTTTGCAGTGCCCATGAGGAAAGAGCACACTGGCCACAAACGAGATTGCACTTCTCCTTAACTGAGATTCTAGCTTACAATTAGAAAGGCTCCGGCTGCCCAACCCCACTTTCCCTAACAAGTAGCCATAAATTTGAGGCTGAGTGAACCGCAGAGCCGCTCAACGCAGTGAAATTCCTGGAAACAATCCTACCTGAGACCACCCTTCCAGCACGCCCTACCGACTGGACCACTACTCTTAAAATCATTAAAAAAAAAAACAAAAAAAAAAACACTGGGTCCTTCCGGTTCATTCCGTGTCCTATCAATCATCCTCCTCGCATGGTCTGTACGATACCTTTATTTTTCTACACAATACAGGTTAAATCATTCCACAATTTGCAAATGATTTTTAAAATCTGCTTCGTTATGTCGTTTATCTGTCAAGCCCCTTTATTTCCAGTCTATGGAGAAAAACTGAACAATTCCGAAATCACATATTGTTTTGCAGATAGCACCCCCCTAAAAAAAAGCGTCGGGATGACAACATTTTATCTTTGCTCTTTTTTATGCTTTCCGTCACTCCATTTAAATTCACCGCAATATGAAAGGGTGAAAAAAATGGATAATTATCAACACCATGATCTATGAGCCTCTATAAATTACCCAAGCAATATTAGATGCTGTCGGCCCGCATAGAATGCTCGAAAAGCATACAAAATCAGATCGAATGTGGGTCAAAATCTGTGTGGGCAAATAAGGGTGCAACCATCTACTCCAAATAAAACCTTTTGTCCCACGCAACAACACTCTCTTTTTCCCCGCCGTGATGCGTATTTGTGTTTTTCCCTCTTCCCTTGTTTCTACCTGTCTCTCTTTCTCTCTTCTGTGTTACAGATCGCTTCACTCTGTACTTTTTTTGTCGTTATGCGCTGTTGGAAGCGTGGCTGCGATCAAATTAAACAAAACGAACAGCAAGCGCAGCGCCCCTACAGTGTTGCCAGCCGAAGTAGAAATTCCCTCAGTCGAGGGAAATTTTGAATAAAATTAACCTCAAAGGGGAAATGCTACGTTTCGTCAATTTCTTTAATTATGGAGTTACTAAAACAGTGAGCAGCAAAATGGCATTCCTTCCAAGTAATTTCGGTACATTGCTCCGAGGCTTACTTCGCGTACGTACAGTGAGATGCACAAGTATTAGTAGGTAAATTGTCCATTGATTCTCGCATCCTACGTACTTTTAAGAATAGTCTTTTTACGTATACTGGTGAAGAGTTTGTCAGCAGATTCGTTACTGCTTTGTTTCGACTCTTGAAGCTCTAATTGCGTAAAACAAAGAATAAACATGGTAGTGGACAATTTGTTTGGCAATATTTGTGCATCGCACTGTACACTCCTCATTAAGTGCGGTAATTCGTTTATCTGTACATCATTCTTGTCCAATGTGCATTTCGACCGACATTAAATTGCTTTAAGCAGGATTTTCTATTACTTTGTGCAATCAGTCTTTATAATTCTTCTCAGTGAAAGTTAAAACTTTTCTAGTTAATTTCACGAAACATTAAAACAAATACATAAAATCATATTGTATAAACTACATGGTACTACTAAATTCATTAATTGTACCAGAATTTGTTTTAATTAGTGGGAGTATTAAGTCTCATGCAGTATTATTCACTTTCCGGTAAGTTCAACAGGAGCAATTTACAAATTGAACTTCTAGAGAAAGTTTCAAAATATAATATTGACAAGTAAAATGCGAGTGAGTAACTTCACAAGCAATTGAACTTGTACTCTACAGTGTTCCATCAAACAAGTGATGGTACTTACTGTTCAGTCATCTTTCATGTATAAATCAATACAGTTATTTCACAGAACATAGATGGCGCCAGAATATTGATCCTAGGGATGTGAATGGAGAACAGAGCTTATTACGAGAGGTGCTACGTTAGTAAAAGCAAAAAACAACCTAATTTATATGATTATAGGTTTTTATATATATTTATAGGTGGCCGCGGTGGCTCAGTCGGTAACGCGTCTGACTACCATGCTCAAGGTCCCGGGTTCGATCCCCGGCCGGTTCAAATCCGGGAACTTTTCTAACGGTGGAAGCGACCCCGGCGCCTACCCAGCGTCGAATAACATGGGTACCTGGGGGAAACCCTGGGGGGTAAAGACGGTCAGGGGCGTGATGCTGATCACATCATCCCCACTCACGACCGGATCAAGAAAGTGTGGGGCGTTACCCCCACACCCCCTATACGCCTTCATGGCGTGGTGCTATGCACAGGGGAACACTTTACCTTTTTTTTTTACCTTTTTTTTTAATTTATATGATTACTTAGCCGTATACACAGTGAATCACGTTATTATTGACGTTTCTTGTTTGCAGTTATGCCTCCGCTAACACATTTATTTTGTATATTTCCTGACTAAGCAGAAGAAATATTTTACACTACATCGGGTATGGGTAACTCGTATACACTTGTGCAGACTCGCGAGCGATCCGAGCCCTTCAGCTTGACCCGCAAAAAACAATAGAACTCTGATAGATGCAAGTATCCTATTACATTTATACCTCGTAGATATTTCAGTACATGACACTACAAAAATAGATAATAATTACTCAGTTGATCAAATGAAAACTTTCCCTATTTCATCGTATAATCTATTTTTGTCAGTCCAAAAATGAGTTAAATCCTTTTCATGGCGCAATCGTCGCATCAGCGCGTCAGATAACGAAACCAATTATAGTGGCGCAGAATCTTCGGACACAGAAAATTAAATTTTGTGAATCCGTACTTCCCAACACTAGTAAATTTTCAAGATTTCGACAATAATGCACAAATCAATAACTAATGTGTTAACTTCTTTTCAGACGGGAAAAATGTTTGCTAAACTGTCACGAAAAAATGCAAGGATATACTGGACTATATTCAATTTTAATGTATATTCACGAGTACTCCGTGCGTGTTAATATTGCACTAAAGGATGTTTAGTAAACAATGATTTTTAAGTACCGGCAATATCGGCAATTTTTATTTTCATTAAAAATAAAAAAAGCTTAACATATTTGTCGCAACGTACTTTTGTTGCAGAAAAATTTGGCATAAAATTTGGGACGGTTATTCGATGAAATACGGCAAATCCATTCTAATCCAAAAATAGGTTTATTCTGATTTCAATGCAAGTAGGGCTGAATCTGAATCTGTCCATGCTCACCCATAAGAACTATTGTTATTGCCTTTTTAAAGATCCTCCATGTATCATGTGGCGGTAGGGTGTTCCAATAATACTAAGATATATTGGTAATTTGTGTCAATCTTGCTCCCCCCTACCTCCTTCCAATCCCCTCCCCCCCCAAAAAAACTCATATGAAATCAGCCTCACTGTGTGCAGAACTATGCTTGAAAGGTGGTAGGGAATATTTCACATTATTAACGGGAATTTTAGCTTCACCGAGAGGCAACACTGCGGACAACGTACCGGAACGCCACCCGGTGACAGCCAATCAGAAGCGTTTATTTACAGCCGCACTCCGTGACACAAACAAGACACTCCAGATAGACAGAGTGGTCATTCTTTTTTTTTTTAAGCCACCCTGGTGCATTTTCAGAGGTCTCTCGCACCACCATAGCCATTGGACGAGCCACCCACGCTTCTCGAACGCTGATTGGTTCCCGAGCGTCGAGTCTGTGAAATGGGAAACGCCGAAGAAAAAAAAAGCATCGAACTGGAGCTTAATCTGTGGATCGATAATTAACACCAACGGAATCAAAATTTGCTCCAACAAAGGGTGTTGGGAGATTTTTTTTGGACGCCAGACGCGACCGGTTGAGCATGTCAGAGCTATCTCTCTCTACCTTTTCAAGTGCATCTGCATTTTATTGGAGCCCGGCAAACAAAACATTCCGTCAGGGCAATGAGGAATTCTAAAATCCGG
Organism: Lepisma saccharinum; assembly: GCF_977018435.1. NCBI lineage: Eukaryota > Metazoa > Arthropoda > Insecta > Zygentoma > Lepismatidae > Lepisma > Lepisma saccharinum. The sequence goes on along the minus strand of NC_139229.1, from coordinate 76,622,849 downwards.
CTTTTATCACCTTGCCTGCGAAGTTTGGCTTCGTCGAGACCTGAACGCCTCGTACACCAGTTTCCTCACGTGCTGCTAGCAGTGACCTGCCGACCTTCGTGGCGTAGTGGGTTAGCACATCGGGCTACCACGTTAGGGGTCCCGGGTTCGAATCACGACCTGGAAATTGGTGTGCGATTAGCCAAAACTGGCAGAGTAGCGGCGATAAATAACAAAAATCAAATGAAATAGTCTCTGCGACAGGGGGTCTACAGTAGTAGACTCGCGAAGGTTTCTGGTTCGAATTCTGTCCTTAGCAATGCTTTGGAAATATCCTTTTGATAACTTGCAAGTAATCATTATCGTCACGTAGCCCAAAAATAACGAAAACCGACGCTACATAACCAAAATACAAATATAATCCAGCCATGGCAAAACCAGGGGAAGCTGATGAGGTTGCAGCCCCCTCCGAAATTTTGAGAAAAATCAAATTTCTCGGGAAGAACTCGGGAAAGACCTCAGTTATGAATGCAAAATGACCCCCGATTAGTAAAATATTATCTTTATGTAAGAGTGATAGAATTTTTGATAGGGATAGCTGTCATTTGTTTTGTTTTGATGACATGTTGTTTTGTCATTTCATATCAGTGAGCATTGGCAAATTATCATGGAAAGACTGACGCCGCAACAACGTTTACAAATTGTGGAAATATATTTCCAAAATCAATGTTCTGTTCGCCAAACGTATAGAGCACTTCGGAAATATCGGTGCTGTCAGTGAATTGGCCTCACAAGATCATGGGACCTAACGCCACTGGATTATTTTCTTTGGGATATCTAAAGTCTCTGGTTTATGCTGATAAACCAGCAACAATTGACGCTTTGGAAGCCAACATAATTAGTGTTATTAACGACATACGTCCCCAATTACTTGAAGAAGTGGTTCAAAATTGGACTTATCGAATCCGGTTCATCACAGCTAGTCGTGATGGACATATGCTGGAAATTATTTTCAAAAAGTAAATGTCAGAAAGTTATCTTTAAAATGAAAACACAATTGGCTTCAAACTTATTTTTTTGTGTGTTTTATTTCAATTCAAAGTTCAATCACTCTAAAAAAAAACCACCCTATACATCCCACGCTTACAAGTAATTTGTGCATTCTTTACATGGCTCAATATTAATCAGCTTTTAGGGATGTAAGGAGTGATCTTTTCAAAAGACACCCAAATGTCAACTTCCCTTCCACGTAGAACACCCTGCTGCATTTGAAGACTATCGAGGCTCTGGCGTCTGAACTCATAGCAAGTATAATTCTCTGTGGGACTCGTGTAGTTATGTCGTCCCGGTATGTTTGTGATTGTCCCTTCATCCCTCAGCTTAATCAATCAATCTATAAGAAGGTCTTAGAAATACAGTGAGATCGTTATTTTAATCTTAAAGTTCGTGGCGTTTGACTATTGGAGAGGCACTGCTTGATATGTTTTTCTAATAAATTATTATCGTTGATTTTATAAAATAACCAACCATAAAAATATGTTTGCCGCCAAAGAAAATTATGCCTGTCTCAATTTTTCATTCTTCGAGATGTGGCACAACTAAGCGAGAGAATGTATTCCCTTTTGCGCCGAAAAACAATCCATCAATGGTAGCCCGTGACTGTACCCCATGCGGGTTCGCAACCTGGCAATACAGCACAGTCATTTGGTTGCTGAGCTTTCAGGATACTCTCCCTATCTGTGCCATACGTTACGCGTAAAGGGTGGGGGGAGAAAAACAGCATTTTCAACAGAAATCCCGAGCTTCTTTCCCTCCCACTTTCCTTGCATTTTAAGCCACTCTTCTCGCAGCATCTTCTTCTTCTGGCGAATTTAATGTCCCACGGAGGATCGCCTTAAGGATGCGAGAGGGGGCGGAAGAGGGGGAGGGCAGGTCGCCGCAAAGTGCCAGAGAAACTCATAATCAACTTATCTCTTTCCCAAGCGGGGGTATGGGCGGAGGGGTGGTTGGAGAAAGGGGGGGGCGAAAGGTTTAATTTCAGCTGATAGACATCATAGTCGCCTGGGTCTTGGGAACCGGAGGCACATTCCCCCACGCCATCCAAATCTGTTCGCCATTCCAAGCATATTCTCCTTACCTACTTTTCTCCAGGTAGTTTTCTATGCTTTCAATCTTCAAGGCTACTCTTCACTTTCCTAATTTTGCATCATTCGCGTTTATATATTTAATATTGGAACGATGGTGGGGGTTGTACAGTGGGATGCACAAGTATTGCGCGACAAATTGTTCGTGACAAATATATAGGGCTCGGGAAGTTGATGACCTAAAGAATTTTAAAAAATGATCTAAGAATGAATTTAAAATTTAAAAAATTGCCTATTTTTTTTTAAATGACCTAAAAATAGTTTTCGATCTTAAAATGAAATTGATTTTTTTTGCTAAATTACAAGAGAGGGGTTGAATATTGATTCATTGATTGCATTGTTGTTTTAAGTCCACTTTATGCACACAGAGGCTAATCGGGACTTGACCAACAGTTTAAATTGAATTCAATTGGTATTTTAAGTCAACTGTATGCACAGTAAGGCTAATCGGGACCAGGCCTACAGTTGAAAGTGGGATCCGAACCACTATGTGCCTCCACATGGGTATCGAACCCGGGACCCCTTGATTACAAGGCGACAACGCTACCACTATGCCATCGGAGAGCCACCTCACCTCTTTTCAAAGTGGGCCTTGCACCACACAGTAGTCGGCCAGCATCTGAAAATACAATGTGTTTCGCGTACATCAGATTATATATTTTTAATATGACTTTAAAAGCAGGCATCAAAGCGATTATAGTGAGCAACAAGCGAGCATCAAAGTAAGTATCGGGTGATTCCCTCGCTAGAGGCCCCAAACTTTTGTTCATAAAACTGCCATTTACTTAAAGTTTGTCTTGAACTTTTGTATGCACATACCTTCAACAATGTAAAACAGGATCTAACCCCTCGCAATAGGTTTACACTCTTCCAGTAACCTTCATTTGTTTGTTTCCGCGATAATGCATCTTGGTAGTGTTGGCTCGAATGTATAGGGATTACAATGTGCCAATCGAAGAGCGTGTGTTCCTCGTTCGTAAATACTGGCGAACTGGTTCATTTAAAGGATGTCAAAGGGCATTTCAGACTGAATTTCGTGTGAGACGTATAGTACCTTCAAAGTGTTGTATCCAGTAATTGGTATGAAAGTTAGAGACAACGGAAAGTCTTGTCACACAGCATTCAGGAGGCCGGAAAATGTCTGAAGAGACAAACCAGGATGTAAATGAGCGATTACTGGCATGGCATCATCATCAAAATCATTGCCAAGACTCTCCCAAGAAACTAATCTCCCATATTCCACGTGTCAAAAAGCTGCAAAAAATCAAAACTACACGCTTACCGTGTGTAGTGTGTTAAAGAATTGCAACAGACAGACTATGAAAAACGTGTGTGGTTTTGTTCACGGTTTCAACATTTTCTTACTCAGAATCCTGGGATTTTAGAGGCCACTTGGTTTACAAATGAAGCATGGTTTCATATGAGTGGCTATATAAACTATCAAAACACACGTATATGGGCATAAGAAAAATCCTCGTGCAATACATGAACAGCCTTTGAATTCTCAAAAAATTGGAGTGTGGAGTGTCTCGTAGGCGAATTATAGGCCCATTTTTTGTAACAAATGGTTGACACGGAAGTCTACCTGGGAATATTCACTGAGTTTGTCAATCAGTTAACCGATGATGAACTAACTGATGGGATATATCCAACATGTCACACTTCAAATGTCAGCATGAGAGAAATTAAAAGTTTCATTGGAGACCGAATTATCTAAAAATAATTTTCCACCAAGGTCTCCCGATCTCACCCCACCCGACTTCTTCTTTTGGGGCTTATTGAAGGGAAAAGTATACAGAAATAAGCCACGCACAAAAGAAAGCCTTGAAACAAGCTATACGTCAAGAGATTGAAGCCATTACCGACGCCACTTTAAGAAAACTATTCCAGAATTTGGAGAGAAGTGTACAAGAGTGCTTGCATATGGAAGGGGGCCATTTTCAGCATCGGATATGAACAGATCCTGTTTTGCATTGTTCAAGGTATGTGCATACAAATTTTCAATACAAACTTTAAGTAAATGGCAGTTTTATAGACAAAAGTTTGGGGGCTCTACCGTGGGAATCACCCTGTATACATGCTAATTGTATTGGTTCTGTTTATGTTCTTTGAGTATAAACCAATATACAGTATTGGCCAAATTATTGGACCGATTGTAAAAAAGAAGCATTAAGAAAGGCTTGACTCCTGAAGAATTAAGAAAAACTGAGATACACTGTTTGTTTTGAAAGTGATCTAACTAAATCAATTTGACAATTGATATAACTTTTTAGGAATTAAGCTGTTTGTCTGCTCCGATATATTCTCCTTTCCCACGATTTTATATTTTACTGTCCCAAAAATAGATGGCCGCATGATACTTTGCACATTCGCAAAAATGCCTGGAACAATACGTACATTGTTTACCGTGTTATTTATGCTATTTGTTTGGTTATAACAAAGGAAATAATATTAATTTTGATTGTTGTAAGTGTGTTCTTTATTTATATCTCCGGAGAAAGGCACTTTCATAAACCACGTGGTTTGAAGTTTAGAAATTAGAGTGATAAAGGAATTGTACAGAATCAGTGATTCAAATTGGTCAAATGTGGTCATACGAAGTACTGGCAGTACATGCAGTGTGTATAATAATATAATGTGTATCACGAAACATTAAATTTATCAAATTTCTGTATAAAGTGAGTTAATCTGTGCTTCATTTTTTCACGTAATCAGTCCAATACTGTATGCGTATGTGAATCTGCATTCTTTAATTGGAGTTTTTACATCTGTTGAGGACAGTAAATAAATAACTAAATAAATTACTGTTAATGAATGTAGAGACAACTCAAAGAGTAAATATAAGACTCAAGACATTAAGAAAGGCTTGGTCTCCTGAAGAATTAAGAAAAACTGAGATACACTCATTTGTGTCGGTAAGGATATGTATGCTGAAGGTCGAAATAGAAGTTAGCGTTATTTTTATTATTTTCTCACTCTGCGGCACTCATTTTCAAAACTTCTCTCGGCTTCGGGGCATGCAACTCAAAGTTCTTTTCTGTGTCTCTTTCTGCGCGAGAGGGAAGCGAAAGAAAGGTGTTGAGGGAGGGTGAAGTAAAATGAAAGAAAGCACGCCAGAGAGAGAGAGAGAGAGAAAGAATCCGATGATCCTTGCAGGAATTCCCAACGTCGCCTGCGGATATCTGGGAGCGCCATTGTTGGATTTTTCACACCGACCAGAATTTTCATGAAGCCGTTTGCGGAGGTTCTGTTTGCGGAGGAGGAGGGAGGGGGGATATGGGATTTTAAATGGATTGTATCTTCAAGGAAAGCAAGAAAAGGCGGGATCTACGTTTTTCAATTTTTCCACTTTTCTCCCGCGGATGAAAAATCATTTTGGGATTCTTTTTCGAGGTTGGGGGAGGGGGTATTGTTTTGCATTGGAGGGAAGAAAACTACCAAGATAAAGAGAGTTAGAGATTCTATATATTTCACGTAGAGATGGCGAATTTTGTTCTTCGACAACTTCCACGCTATTAAAAGAATCATAACTGCTTTCTCTTGAGATTGAACACCTTCGTGCCTTTTTTTATTGAAAGTCAGGCGTCTGTGTGTTTTCATTAGCTTATGGTTTGGTTACTAGAGTCCTACGCTCGTCGTAAACGTTCGAGTCTCACAGCTTCGAGTTATTGATTGATTTAGTTTATTTTACTTCGCGTTTTGTGCCTCTTGGCTAATTTGCGAAGATGGGGATGAGTGATGAAATAATGAAATTGATGAATGGACATTCACAAACATCCAAGCCCGAGCGGGATTCGAACCAGGGACCCTTGGCGTCGCAGCGCGATGTGCTAACCTCACAGCTTCAAGCGTGTCGTACTCGTAGTGGAATGATTTGCTTGATTTGGTGTTTTTCTCTAAGTACACCTTATGCACAGTAACGCTAATCGGGACTGGACCTACAGTTTAAAGTGGGATTCGAACCACCATGTGCCTCCACCGGGTATCGAACCCGGGACCCCTTGATTACAAGGAGACGACGGTACCACTGCGTCATCGGGGAGGCCTCGTAGTGGAATGATTAGCAGGTGTTATCGTCCCGTATTAGGGACCCTATTAAGTAGCACTGTCAAACTGACACCATTAGGTTGAAGGAAACTACTGCAAGCAATTGGAGATATGTCCCTCTGGTTCTCACATCGTCAGAGAGTTAGGCAACACATGCAGGGAAGTAAGTATTTCATGATATAGGTGTCCCGTTTTTATTGCAGGCGACTGTACAGTGGGGTGAGTATTACCGTGCAAATTGTCCATCGCCATGTTCGTGCACTTTATATAACCCAATACGAGTTTCAAGAATTAAAAGAAAACTCAAATCAAACTGTTGACAACTTCTGCACCAGGATACATAAAAATTCATCGCTTAAAATCAAACAGGCTGCAAGAGAAAAATTAATGAAAATAGTCATGGACAATTTGCACAGTAATACTTATGGATTCCACTGTACCAGAGGTGGGTCACCCTCCGGAGGGCAACCCTCATGAGGAAAGCCTTCACCCTCATTCTCAGAAGACTTGAGAGTAGGGGTTGGGGCGATCGGTGAGGATGGAGTGTGCGAGGGCGATGACGCGCCGTGAGGGTGAGTATGTGTGAGGAATGAGGGTGAAAGCAAAGTCTTGAGGATGAAACGGAGAGTCGTGAGGGTGAGGATGAAACGGAGAGTCGTGAGGGTGAGGATGAAACGGAGAGTCGTGAGGGTGAGGATGAACGGAGAGTCGTAAGGGTGAGGATGAACGGAGAGTCGTAAGGGTGAGGATGAACGGAGAGTCGTGAGGGTGAACGGAGAGTCGTGAGGGTGAACGGAGAGTCGTGAGGGTGAAAGCAGAGTCGTGAGAATGAGAACAAAGTCCATCCGGTAGGGTGAGTGCGTGTGCGAGTGAGGCTGAAAGACGAGTTGTGAGGGTGAGAGTGAAGTCGATCCGTGAGGGTGAGATCACGCCGTGAGCGTGAGAGAGAAAGACGAGTTGTGAGAGCGAAAGCGATCCGTGAGGATGAAAGGAGAATTGTGAGGGTGAGAGCGAAGGCCATCGGTGAGGATGAGTGTGTGAGCGTGAAAGGCGAGTTGTGAGCACGAGCCGTGAATGTGAAGCAGATTGAACGAAAATAACAACCTCTGCACTGCACATATCTCTGGTGCGAAACAAGAGTCCACATCCTTTACAAGCTAAAAATCACACTGCTAAGAACAGTACCGCCAGCTACCGACTCCGCATTAAACAACACACAGGTGTACCGCAAGCACAAATCAATATTTACTAGAATCCTTACATTTTTACGTTCCGCACCATCGCCAGATCCCATTAGCATTAATGTTCCTCGGAAACAAAAAACGGATAGAACATCCTGCTCTCCTGATACTATAAGCATCCTTAGGGCATCTTACATTTCTCTTTAAAAAGAAAGCTTTGATCCTGTGTGACGGAGAGGAAAATATAATCTCTCCCAGGTTTCTCCCCTTTCCGGCATTTTTATATATTAACCCTCCGCTTTAGTACCAATAAAGTCGTATATTGCTTTCCCCTGAAGGAAATCCTCATTGATTGTTCCATTTCCCCGACCCTCTTCCCGATGCTGTGGTAACAAAGAAGGCGGGAACATTAAACAAAGGAATATTCCTTTATGGCGGGAAGACGGTGGTGGCTTTCCTTTGACGATGATTGATTAAGTATTGGAAACAAGATGGCGCTGTGGTTACGCCGCCAATGTTGTATTGCATCGACAAGCCCTACCTGATCCGATTTGCTATAGTGGAACTACAAGCAAAACAACCTGCGCAGACCCGCGACTCCTGTGCACCGTACTCCCGCGAGGAGGGAAGGGGGAGAGTGGACCATGCTTCCTTATGGCCCGAGCTGAAAGGAAGAAGGGAAAGCTGCGCGGATTCTTTCCGTCCAAGGTTCTTTTTCCTTGTGGTCGATCTATACCGGCTTTCATGTTTATGGCTACCGCAGTACCTTAGATAGAAAGCTAGTATTTTGAATTATATGCTGTTTTCTCCGTCTAGTCTTTAGGGTTTACTAATTTTCTCTTCTGGTATCTATTATTTCCTCTTTTACTAATATTAAATGTGTATTTTTCATATTTTCATTGAATTTTAAGCAACCTTCATATACAGGGTGGGAAATAACCTTTTGCTAGGGGTCCACAGTAAAAAGTAACAACAATTAAGAAATTATGGTAATACCAAATGTTTACTACGACAATTGTGGTTACAAAAACAAAATTAAAAGTTAGTATGCCCGCCGTTTGCTTCTCTCACAGCACGAAGACGATCAGGGTAGGAGCTCAGAAGATTCGCAAACAGTCCGTATTCCATTCCATGTCACGGAGGACTTGTTCCAGATGTGCAAGGAGTGTTGGCCGGGAATAGCTGTCCTGTCCGCGTTCCACTATCATCAAGGACTCAAATGTGTCCTTCAGAATAGCCAAAAAGTGCTCCGCTGCATTCAGGTCCGGTGATGCACCGGCCATTCAGAACTGCTGTAGAAGTCAATGCCACTTCGCCGAAGAAGGTCTTGGTTTTAACATTTGCCTTGAAGCAAGGGGCTTTGTCGTGAACTAACTTTTATTTTGTTTTTGTAACCACAATTGTCGTAGTAAACATTTGGTATTACCATAATTTCTTAATTGTTGTTACTTTTTTCCTGCAGACCCCTAGCAAAAGGTTATTTCCCACCCTGTAGTAATTGAATTTTCATTGAGCAACCTTCACATTTTCATTGAGCAACCTTCACATTTTCATTGCATTTTAAGCAACCTTCACATTTTCATTACATTTTAAGCAACCTTCACATTTTCATTACATTTTAAGCAACCTTCACATTTTCATTGCATTTTAAGCAACCTTCACATTTTCATTGCATTTTAAGCAACTTTCATATTTTCATTGCATTTTAAGCAACTTTCATATTTTCATTGCATTTTAAGCAACTTTCATATTTTCATTGCATTTTAAGCAACTTTCATATTTTCATTGCATTTTAAGCAACTTTCATATTTTCATTGCATTTTAAGCAACTTTCATATTTTCATTGAATTTTAAGCAACTTTCATATTTTCATTGAATTTTAAGCAACTCTGCATGTTTCAGTGCAGATCTCAAGAATTCTTTACTCGCATTACGTGAAGGGAGAAAGAGAGGAAGAAAGAGTGGAAGAGGAAGTAGGAAATAGAAAGAAAGAGAAAGGCAGAGAGAAAAAAGTGAAAGACGAAAAAGAATGAAATAGTGAAATAGAAATGGAGAAAGAGGAAATGGGGAGACTATTGCATGCTATACGATTGTAGTACTGTTGTCAGTAACAGTTTCGGAGTATCATACCTTTGGTTATTCACAATATGCGGGTGTACTTTGCACTTCATTTTACATTTTATTGCAATTTTGGCTAATCGCAACAGTCAGGATGAATGGTAATCGGCAGGGAAGGGATTTATATGTACGAAAATACATATTTATGTATGAAGTTGAAATCAGTTATTTTTTGTATTAACTTTGCGCATCATGGCATGTAGACCTATTGGGCTTTTGACTCCTATTTTACATATTTTACTTACTTTTATATATTATTTCCATATTTCAGGACATTTCTCAACATATTCTGTATTCCATATTCGCGCAATGACTACATGTCCCCGTGTGGTGAATATCTTGCGAATAACTGAAAAAGTCCGAAGCAACGTTAAAGAAACGAAGGTTTACAAACCTTTCTTTTTACCCTCCAATTGCGTTAATTACAAGTTTTTTTGTCATCCGAACAATAATGCTTTCTTTATTCTTTCTTTCCCCAATTTTACACCTCCCAGCTGTGTGCTTTAGTTCAAATCCCTATTTATTTACAACTGTTGTCACCAATAAATAATGAGGGCTCAAGCATCGTCTCCTTGTTGATACAAATGTTATTTTGGCAACGTTGGAAGAGTCTCCCAGGTCGAGCAGCCCATTGCTAAGCTAACTCCACCCTCGCTACTAACAGCAGCGCCAGAAGCAACGATTTTGTGGCACACGAACAGGATTCGCTTCTAGTTTCTCTTCACACCCACTGTAAGGTAAATAATCAAAACAAATCTTTGTCCACTTTAGTAGACAAAAACAACTTCTATGAATTACCATTAGCCGTTATTAAACCACTATTGTTATTGCTTTATAACAAATTGAGCTACTCAAAAAATCGGTTTGCATCTCTCTTTTCTCATAGGTGCGGTTTCGATAACACACATTAGAAGGTTCCCAAGCACCACTAGCACCCCACTTATGGATAATCTTCGGGTATACAGTGTTATGTGGGTTCAGTAAACACAGCATGCTACTTCTAAGATTCTCGTTACAGTCTCTTTTCTCTGGGTGTCCTGATTTCTCATGAAAAGGTAACCCCGGGCTCTTTGATTAACTTGTATGAAGATAGGAGAAGGCTTTCGGATGCTGCAGTACCAACGTTGGCGTCCCTCTCTTTCCAATACGGGAGAAGTTAACAATAAAAATGAAGAATGTATAAGGCGCTCTTTGAAGGGGGTTTCCGGGGTTGGTGATAGGGCCATCCAAGTGAAAATCGATAAACTCGGAGAAGAAAGAAAGAAATGCAGAGAGGAGAGTGGAAGAGAGGAGAAAAGGGAGAAAGAAATGTTTGACTTAGCGAGAAGTTGACCTAGAGTGAAAAAGTGGCTTAAGGCTATCAGTGTGGCCAACCGGCATCATTTTCCACCACGGGTTATGGCTACACACCTCTTAAAGCTGACGTGTGCGATAGTACAGCTAACTAGATTTGCAATCGCTGACCGCGCTGCGAAGCCAGAGGTCCCAGGTTCGAAGTGTGGATGCGTATGTATCGTGTTGAGTTTTTAAGTCGACTTATGCGCAGATACGCTAATTGGAACTGCGGGAAAATTTGGGATCCGAACCACAAGGTATAGAACCGAGACCTTGGATTACAAGGCGGCGACGTAACCGATGTGTCATCAGGGAGGCCATGACAGTATTTGTTCCATCATGCATTGTATCTTTTGTAGGAAGGTTACTCACCGAACAAAAACAAGTATCTCGTTTGTTTGCGTCGCTCATCTACGTCATTATGTTAATCATGAATATGCTGAATAAAAACCAGTAGATAAAAAAAATAACGAGTAGAATAATATCTAGTGATTATGAAACACTAGAAACCAATCATGTACGCTGATGATATTATTTTTTAAAATACCGACATGTTTATCGCATTTCCTTTTATTTCGTCAAACAGTTCTGAAACATACGACATCACATTGTAAACACTGATGTAATATTCTAAAATTTACTTATAACCACTGTCCTGTGTGCTACAATTTATGTGTAAATATAGTATGTCCTAACTACTATTTGTATAAATAGTACTTCTTAAGTATTGCCGTACGTGCGGAAGTATATATGCAGAACTAGTATGTCTAAATCATTGTTCTATGTGCCAAAATTTATTTGTATAGTATGTCCTCCTATACGTAAGAAGGGTTCTTCCCAACTACTATGAATTATATATTAAAGTTAATTTTTACAAATAGTGTGCCCTAACTAATATGACCTACTTACAAAAGTTTATTTGCAAAGCAATGTGTCCTATTTGCGGCTTATACCTTGAGAATGTTCCTTGGCTCTAAATTCCCGAAGTAATCTCGCTCCCTTACCTGGTGTCGCAGAGTCTCCTCTGAGCGACAAATTAACTCTCTCACTCCGTAACTTTTAATGAAGGAGAAGCGCAGGCATGTATCGAGATTAACTCCACGCATCGCGCTCATCCCCCGAGAGGCAGCGGCGAGGAATGCGAGAGGAGCCTTCACGGTTACGGCACGCCATTCGTCACCTCGTCTCCAGCATCACTTCCTCGCAAGATCTGGGATGGAGAACCAGGCAGATGCTGTTCATCCATTCGCGTCCGTGCGAAAAAGAAAATCTCGTTACTTGGTTACTTTCTGAGGAGTCCCATCGCCGCCGTTTTCTAGCGGAGCCCGGAGTCCGCTGCTTCTACTTTTCGAGTAGCTCACGAATTGTCCTCACGACGTTGGGGCAACGTTGAAATTATGAGGGCTCGCTGCGGGAATCTAACACAACACCACACGCACCAAAGGTGAGAGCGCTAACCATTTGGATACGCAAGAGCCGTAACTGCATAAAGTGGACTTAACGCTTTCTTTTGTTTTCCAAAATGAAGGGGTTAACGGAAGAAGGACATATCACACAAGCTCTTAAAGCGGAAAACAACAATAAATACCCTTCTTGAACTAAGCTAAGCAATCAACTCTCCCAACAACAAAGTAGAGATTATCTATATATTCCACAACCTTTAATTTGCACATGCGATACTAGATGGCACCAGCTTCAAACTTGTCAAAAATCACTTCTGCCGGAAAAATAAAATGGCATATCATTTCTCCAATACATCGTAATCTGATACATTAATATAATTCGATAATTTCCAGTAATATAGTTTCTGAAGATTCTGGAGGTTTACATACAACCCATAGCATGGAAGTTCACTTTTTCCTTTTCTTCTATTTCGGTTATTTAAAGTCTCTTTCTAGCGCTCTGGCTAATCGCTGATGACGTCACAAGATAAACGTGAAATATATATATGACACCACTACAAAAATATAGCTATTTTTAGTGTGCTGAATTGGCAACACTGCAATGAATCAAAATCAGCGGTTCGACCTATTCGGCTGGAAGTACCACACGACGTCGCTGAAGAAAGATGTAGATAGAAAGGAATTACAAAACGGAACATCGAGGAAAGGGAGACTGGCAGTGGAGAAGGTTGGAAGAAGATGAAAAAAAAAAAGCTACGAAAAAACGAAAGTGGAAAATAAAGGACCGTTTTCTTTTGCAAGATCTGAAAGAAGTTGCCAATTCTCCTACCAGAGGGCTCAGTCTTACTTCCCGACAGAGAACCCTTCTCTGCTTGATGAAACGGGGCTGCCTGGTCTCGAGTTGAAATTACAGCGAAACTTTTATTGGTTCGTGATCAAATAACCTCCATTTTCCTCCGTTCTGCCCCACTCCGGAATGTTTTACATCGCTTTTGTTTATTCCATTCAGGGGATAGGAAGAAAAAGGAAATGTTCTAGAAGCGGATCCATATCTTCTTTAAAACAAAAGATACTTCAAGAAAATTGAACAATAAAAAATTATCTTCCTTGCCTGTCTAAAGAGTTTTCATGTACTTCAACAGTATACAATTTAGCCTATTGCTTAATGCCTTGATGTGATTGCTATTTAGCGTCGCTTTTCTGCCACTTTGGGCTAATCGCGACGATGAGGATGAGTGATGTTCTCATGAAATAGATGGACACTCACAATGAACACCTCTCGGGATTCAAACCCCGGACTCCTGGCGTCGTAGCTAGCTGTAATAACCACTCCACCAAGGAGGTGGGCAAGATAATTACCATTAACTAACTCTCTAGCCTTCTTAAACCCAAAGGTTTATGGCTGCAGCAACAGCACAGGCCTTCCCTATTCTGAGCTAGATTAATCCAAGCTTTTCCATCCCTAACGATTTCCTTTAGGTCAATCTCAACGTTGTCCCTCCATCTTCGCCTTGGGCTTACTACAGGCCTCTTACCATCAGGTTTCCAACAAGAATCCTGTAAACTCTTCTTTCCTCTTCCATACGTACCACATGGCCTGCCCACCTAAGTCGTCTCAGTTTGATTATTCACATAATATCTCGACTGGAATACAAGTTGTGCAGTTTTAAATTACTAAAACGGAATTATCCATTAGAACACGAAATTATCCAACAAAAAATAAATTGATGTAATTTTTTGCTAAAGCTTCCTTAGGCGATGTTTCTGTGACAGTATTTAAAGGTACTGTAAATTAGTTGAATATCATTTGCCCGAAGGATGAAGGGGAGCGTGGAATTCGTTGCAACGGGTGCTAAATTTTATTCTCACCGCGGGCGTACATTTCATTACCAATAGTGCAATACAGTGATACTAAAAAATGCCCAAACTAACTGAATTTCTATGGTGAAAAGTTCATATCGTAGTAAGAATGTACACAAAAGACCCCCCCCCCCCTCCGCCGACCTTAGTGGTGGCGTTCTTAGCATAGCGAGCTGTGACGCCAGGGTCTCGGGTTCGAATCTCGGCCTAGTATTCTTTGCGAGTGCTCATTCATCAATTTAATCACATCACTTATCTTCACCTTCACCATTATCAACTCATAAACGAATAGGTATATGAAAACAATTGTTTTTTATTTCTCATTAAAGGAGTGGTGAACACGATGACATAGCTACTTAATTAAAATTAAAAAAGTCGAAAAATTGAAAACTGAATTTTAGGTGGAATAAATTTTTCAGTAACTAGATTCATCAAAATATTCCAAATAAAGGTCGTATAATATTCTATTTCTATATTGGACTACAAAGACCGTAGTATTCATGATCTGTTTTCCTTTCCTGATTCGGTGAGCCCGTAGGTGATAAGTGTCGAGTCTTGCCACTTTGCTGCTCAAGCCGTGCTGCTGCCGCGAAACCTAAGGTGAGGCTGTGTCCGAAAGGTGCAAGGAGCATCCTCCGAGAATGGTCTTGCAGTGCGGTCTTGAAGTCGTGGCTTGGAAGTGAAAATCTTTCGAATTGCACTTCGACTGCAGCGCCAAATACGATCAGTAGATAAAAGTGAGGACACGTTGTTTTCCCTGCGTTTAAAACACTTGTTTTTCACCATAGAAATCACATAGCATTTTCAAATGTTCTTACACATATATTTCCACACGTTAGAACGAACGAGTTGGTGTTTTAAGTCCACTCTATGCACAGTAAGGCTAATCGGCACTGGATCTACAGTTTAAAGTTGGATCCGAACAACTATGTGCCTTCACCGGGTATCGAACCCGGGACCCATTGATTACAAGGCAACGACGTACCACTGCACCATCGGAGAGGCTCTCCACACGTTAGAAGAACTTTAACTGGCCCATTACGTATATTTAACCTGTGTTGCTGGCTTTCTACCTCCGAGATTTTAAACAAATGAACAACGAGTGCGGAAATCACGTGACCTAGTCAGCAACGATCTGTGCAGCGAGCTGTCCAGTCGTGTACTCGAACTGTACTAGGTGACGTCACTTCCGTCAAGACCATACTTCAAGTCTTTACTTTGTACAGTCACGGACACTGCCGGCTTGTAACGATTCCATTGAAAGTCAATGTATTTATTACAAGCCGGCAGTGTCCGTGACTGTACCTTTCGGACAGAGCCTGCGTTACGTGCAAGTAATATTAAGGCTATCCAAGTCGTGTATGATGCCACGAAACCTAAGTATACCGCGTGAGGCACCTAAAAGTACCTCCTGAAATAGCGAAGAAACCAGAAACAGTAGCGATGTGAGGTTTGCGGGAAACAATAATATCAAATGGGGCTCGTAAATCGGAGGTATGGGGTGGGTCGAAAAATATCGACAAATAGGGCATCTGGAGGAAAGTCATATTTTTTTTAATGGAACGATATACAATAACATGCATAATATAAAAGAGCACACGCAGAGAAACACAACGCCGTTGGTCTCGTGCATCTACTGCACATAGGAACGAAGATATGGCCATGTGAAAATATGTAAACAAAGTAACAAGTGGCCCACTTGACCGTCAGTACCACGGCATGCACAAGTATGAGATGTCGGAAGCCATTGGACAAGAAGAAGACAGAACGTGTTAAAGGAAGAAAAAATACAGTAGACATCGTCAGCACCATGTATTTGACAGTGTTACAGCATAATGAAAATGACCATGACAGTATGTCGAAGAACCACTGCGTAAGAATCGAAAACCTGTCAAAATGTGTGTTGAAAGTGGTGGCCGTCAGCTGCGATACAGGCAACGAGGCGCCCACGCAAAGATCGTTGCACAGAATGTAGCATCTCGTAGGGAATGTACCTACAGGCCGCAGTAATGCGGTGTTGCATATCCTCTGGAGTTGTTGGCGCATCCCGGTAGACAATGTCCTTCAGCTTTCCCCACAGGAAAAAGTCTAACGGTGCCATATCTGGGGAACGAGCCGGCCATTTGACAGGCCCACCACGTCCAATCCAAAGATTTGGAAATGTATTTTCCACACATGCTGTAGCGCGTCTTGCACTGTGAGCTGGGCACCCGTCATGTTGGTACCACGTTTCCCTCCTTGTCTGAAGTGGTATGTCCTCCAATAGTACAGGCAGTTCATGTTGTAAAAACTGTATGTATCGGTCAGCATTCAGTGTCCCTTGTATAAAAAAGGGCCAATGAGATGTTCACCCACTATACCACACCACACGTTCATACTCCATGGGCGCTGGCGTTAAACTTGGCGAAGCCAATGTGGATTTGTCACCGACCAATAGTGCATGTTCCTTAGGTTGACATTTCCATGATTGGTAAAAGTTGCCTCGTCAGTGAAGAGGATACGTGACAAATCGGGTGTGTCGTGTCGTAACATCCATGTGCAAAACCGAACACGGTCCACAAAATCATTCCCGTGAAGTTCCTGATGGAGGGAGATATGATATGGGTGAAACTTGTGTGTGTGCAGAATGCGCAATACACTTCGCTGACTCATCCCAGCATCCCTGGCAATATCACGGGATCTAACGTGCGGATTCACAGCAACAGCGGCGAGAACATTTGTTGCACCTGCCTCACCTGTAGTTGGCTTGTTCCGCACACGTGGTGTTACACTTCCGGTGTC
Source organism: Lepisma saccharinum (assembly GCF_977018435.1). Classification (NCBI taxonomy): domain Eukaryota; kingdom Metazoa; phylum Arthropoda; class Insecta; order Zygentoma; family Lepismatidae; genus Lepisma; species Lepisma saccharinum. Next base: position 76,606,001 of record NC_139229.1, on the reverse strand, counting down.
TCTTAATTTAATAAATAACTTACCAAACAGACGTCGAGATGGCTGTCGTCTGTCCGGATATCTCTCTGCGTACACACGGTAGGCTTCTGAGGCATTCTTTCGGGATTCCCCATAAATCAGGATCATGTCCGCTTTTTCTATGTTTGTGAACACCATAATCTTCGCTCTTACAACTACGACTGCTTGCTATGAACTAACACGATCTCGTGGACCTGCTATCAAAACTTGATCTGCGTAAAGGCAGTTCTTTCAGGCACCTGAGAAGTCTCACATGCCGTGGTACTGACGGTCAAGTGGGCCACTTGTTAGTTTGTTTACATATTTTCACATGGCCATATCTTCGTTCCTACGTGCAGTAGATGCACGAGACCAACGGCGTTGTGTTTCTCTGCGTGTGCTCTTTTATATTATGCATGTTATTGTATATCGTTCCATTTAAAAAAATATGACTTTGCTCCAGATGCCCCATTTGTCGATATTTTTCGACCCACCCCATACCTCCGATTTACGAGCCCCATTTGATATTATTGTTTCCCGCAAACATCGCATCGCTACTGTTTCTGGTTTCTTCGCTATTTCAGGAGGTACTTTTAGGTGCCTCACGCGGTATAGTGCAAATGCCAAGGTAAGGGAACGAATCTATATCTCCCCAATGAGCTTATGTCTTTCTCCAGTTCGTATGCCAGTATCCGACCTGGCACAAATCCACCGTTTCTGCTGTTTAATTCCTCGTAAATCTGCGCATTACAAAATCAGGAGCCAAACGGGTATAAACATGTTGCAATATCTGTCCAATGCGACTTTTTATGTTCGTATTAACTGGTGCCACCTGATTTTGTTGGCAACACTGCCCTTGAATGAAGACTAATTTCTAAGTGACAGAGTAAAACCAAACAAAAGCCTCTTGAAAACCTCCTTTCTTTTAACGCTGGCGTTTCATTGAGTGCCTGCGTTGAATGTTTATTGTTGGTATTGAAAAGCAACGTTTGTTTTGAAGCCAATTTTATGTTCAGCTAGGCTAAGCGGAGCTGGATCTGAAGAATTGTGCAATGTACCTCTCCACCTGCAAATGAAACCGAGATCCGTTGATTACAAGGCAATTGAGCTCACTATTTCACCCTCGGGAAGGGGAGGCCCTATTGTTAGCCTAAAGGAACTTTCAGACTTAAACGACCGGCGAATCGTAGGTTTCCACACCAAAGTGACAAGCGACAAGGGCTACTTCAGTGTCTATAGCCAAGCATTCACCGCGCATGCGCGAATAACAGACAGAGAAGGCACGATGCACACCATTGAGAAAATGGTCCAGTACGAGCGACACATGCAGCTCGTTTCGGAAGGTTCCATTTATTTCCGACCGTTGCTTTCAAAGCGAAAAGTGTCACTTGTCGCATCGATCTGAAAGTTCTCTATAAGAATGCATCCACTGCGCATGCGCTATCAACAGAACGAGGCGACACGTAACTTTGGTACGACAGGTTGCATTTATTTTTGAAGGTTCGTTATCAAGTTACAAGCGACAAGTTCCAATTGATAACGGACATTCAAAAGCAAACTGCATCCGTTTGTTCCAAAGTAACATGACAGGCTGTACTTGTCGCCCGGTTGGGCTGTTTGCTCAGTATCGTGCATCATGTCGTCTGAGTCTGTTGCTAGCGCATGCGCAGCAAATGCTTTTCTACAGACTGTCGCTTCGGTCCGAAAGTTCCCTTAAGAGTCGTAGTTTAATTTTCAAACGTCAACGTGGGAGTCCGATTTCCTGGACATGGTAGTGTCCCTTCATCAATTTAATCTAATCATAATTCATTTTTATTGTCATGATGAGCGAACAGGTGCAGAGAAGCAACGTAAAACAAGACGAATACGAATATCAAGAATTAGTTGGCCGCCAAGTTGACACTAAACATGAAAGTCCATTAAAAAACATGGATCAACCCTGACCCCAGCTCTGCAACCAATTTTTAAATGCAGTATCGGAACAAACAGAAAACCGTCGCAAGAACCGAGAAACAGAATTGGAGAGGGAAAGATGGCGTCTGAAAATCTGCTTTTATCGGATTCAATAACGTCGTCCGTTTTCCAATCCTTTTTCCTCTTTTCATAGCGTGGAAAAAAATGGCTATATACTGAGCATTCTGACACATCAACATATCAGTCCTGTCCCGCTAGCGCACAGATTCATTCTGAAACCCGGCCGAGGTGTCAACGACAAAAGGATATTTTTTTCCAATCCTTGCCCTCCCGCGCTCCCTGCCTGTCGCAATCCGAGACAAGTGACAGGGCGGGAAATTGAGCGTTATTCGAAGATGATGCCAGGTTCGATGACATGCTCCATCGCTGTTGAGGATAAAGCCCGAAAGCTGCAGGAAACCTCAAGAACCCCCCTTCCTTCTTCTTCTTCTTCTTCTTCTTCTTACAGGACGAAACAAACAGACGCAAGTCTTGGTTGCCTGTTACTGGAGGTACCGTCGTAGATTTTCGAGTTTCTACTTGGAAAGTTACACGAAGACCAATTGTACCAACAATCGAGATGAATATACGAGGGTAAGTCATTAAATAAAAGGAATGTTATTCTAAACTTCATCGAGATTAATGCACAACGAAAATTTATATTTCGGGACTAAAAATGGTTCCTTAGCAATACGCCATGAAGGTGTCGTGACGATCGACCAGTATGCGCCTGCGCAGTAGCTCATAAAACATTGTCTCTCCACTGTCGCCTTGCACCGTAGAAGAGCAACGAAGTGTTATCCGTTTTTTGTGGTCAGAGAGAGTCAAACCATCTGAAATCTACAGCACAATTAAGGTTCAGAACTGAAACAATTGTTTAAGTCAGGGGAGAGTGTATGGATGGGTGGAAAGATTTTTAAACGGGAGACGAAATGTCAGTGATGTACACCGGAGTGAGAGGCCAGTTTGCGGGGCAACTGAGTAAGTGAAACAGCAAATCGACCAGCAAATCCGTTAATTTCATTAAACTGTAGGTCCAGTCCCGATTAACCTTACTGTGCATGAGGTGGAATTAAAACAACAACACTCTCCCCTGACTTAAACAAATGTCTCTGTACTGAACCTTAATTCTGCTGTAGATTTCAGAAGGTTCTACTCCCTCCAATCACAAAAAACGAATAACACTTCGTTGCTCTTCTACGGTGCAATTCAACAGTGGAGCGCCCATGTTGTACGACCTACTGCGCAGACATACTGCTCGATCGTCACACCTTTATGGCGTATTGATAACGAACCATTTTGAGTCCCGTAATACAAATTTTCATTATGCCTACATCTCCACGAAGTTTAGAATAAAATTCCTGTTATTTAATGAACCCTCACAAAAAAAAATACTAAATGTGTGGAAGGTTGCAAAGAAATTCCCAGTAAATTTCAATAAATCTCAAAATATATTTGGTTTTAACCTAGATCTGAAATAGTGTTCGAAATTACCAGTCGCAAAATGCGGCAGGGATTCTTGTTTTTACGCCTATGTAAATTTGTGAAAGTTGCCGATGTGTGTTGTTTTGGTCACAGTTACAACTAAAAAAACATTCCTGAAACTTTTAACTTGCGAAATGTACATACAAATACATAGCAAAGTATGGTTTAATACATAAAATGGCTCAAAATACGTAACTTCCAAAATATTCATGCAAATTCCAACTCAAGTTCGCTTTTATTTTTAGGCAACAAATAGTATTTGGAAACACTGCGAATGCGATAAGATATATTTGGTATTTGGTATATCGAATTTGGTACCCTCAAATTCAAACATGCATTCTATTTATTCTTGTTGATTGTTGTTTTAAGTCCACTTTATGCACAGTAAGGCTAATAGGGACTGGACCTACAGATTAAAGTGGTATCCGAACCACTATGTGCATTTCACCGGGTATCGAACCCGGGACCCCATGATTACAAGACGATGACGCTACCACTGCGCCATCGGGGAGGCCAAATATTTATTTATTTATTCTTGTTTAACAAATTGTATTTGCAAACATTGGACGAATACAATAAAGCAACTATCAAAATACATTTAACAAATGTGCACATTTTTAGGAACAACGACAGCAAAAATGTTGGTACCACTGCATTCCCATGGCAGTGGTTAAAGAAGAAATTAAAAATGGAATTTTAGCTTTCTTTTAGGTTCGCATCTAAAAATGGTTCATATAACCTGAAGATAGTTATCCTAAGCTGTCATCCGAGTGCCATCTACCGGCACAAAAGCAAGTTGCCTCGCAACCGGAGGCAGGCTCGAGCTGAAGCCTCCCCTATTTGTGTGGTCAGTCTGGCTCTAATTATGTAGCTTCCGCACAAAGGTTCGTGGGGGAGGAGGTAATCCTTCTGTTAGTTTAAACATAGGATATCGCAAAGCAAGCACGCACGGAAATTGCGGATCGGGTCTGCCGGTAAATGAAGCAGCCTCGCTTTGCACAAGGCGAACGCAATTGGGCTGAAAAACGGTTCTTCTTGGGGGGGGGGGGAAACAAAAAAAAACCGTTGAACGAGAGTTTGCCGTTACGTTGAAGGAGTAATTTAATTTAGATTGGAGAGGTATAGCTAGGAATCGCAAGCACCATAACATCGAAAAATTTTACTTGTGGGGGGGGGGGGAAGGTTGTGTATGTACAGTGACATGTTCCACATACATTCGAAATCGTGAAATAATGCGAATTTGGCATAAACTGTGAATAGTGGCCTTCTTCGTTAATTTCAACACGAAAAAGTGCCGCGAAACATTCTTTGTTTTAGGCTTAAAGAATAAAATGTACCATATTTATGCATGTACAACGCGCACGATTTCCAAAATGTTACCCCCCCAAAAAAAACAACCTATGGTGTGTGTTATAATAATAATAACCCTGGCGAAACAGTCCGTGAGGGCTGCCGGGTGGGAGATAATCCAACCAGTTACGGGGTGACGTGTGGTCAGCACGACGAACCCCTAGTCGTCGTTGTAGGTTTTCATGACCTACTCTCCGCTACCCGTTTGTAGCTCCCCAATTTCTTTACGATGGTGGGTGGCCACACCGGTCCCATACACAGACCGAAATCTCAGGAGATAAGTTGCTACGCTTTACCCCAGGAGACTCGCGCGTCCCGTACCCGAAGTGCAAAGTATGACGCCTTAGCACGGCCACGGTATGGGACCTATGGTGCGTTTCTTACATGAATAAATTATGACAACTACATGAAACGTCGGTATTTACTGTACGAGAAAATGTCACGTTGCCGGGCAAGTGAAGCAGTTTTCGCGAGGATCGTGTGTGCACCTACCGTCAAACGGGAGCACTAGTATCGGTATTTACCGCACGAGAAATGATGGAGAAAATAAGTTCTTCAAAAATAGTTTTCAGTATATGAAATTGTTACGAACAGGGGAAGGCCATGTGGCAAACAAATAAAAATACATGTTTAAGGTCCATGAAGATGTAATTTTAGGTGTTATCGGCAGAAAAGTGTGTTAAAAAAATACGAGAATTTTTGGGAAAAATAACATTATAGTTATAGCTCGTTATCTTTTAGTAAGTGGACGAGAAAGTTACTCAGCTGTTCAAAAGACAGGCAGAAAGTTACAATACATTGCTTTTTAATGAAGCCTCAAATTTAAATTCTATCATCCAAAATTTAATATGTACATAACATTAACGGCTGTAATTTCATAATTCAGGCATAATTGTAATTTTCTGCATTCACAGAAACAATATTAGATATTTATGCATTATTTATGCCTTTTTCATATCGGGAGAACAATTGCTCTCCAAGTTATTGGGTCATATATCAATTAACGAAAATTAGATTTATTACACAGGACCACTTATTATCGCTCGTACTCGTTCAAATCTCCCCCTCGGGCGTTTACAGTGGAATATTTTAATGTGACAATAATCGTAGAGACATATGTAAATATCCGCTTTGGTAGTTTCAGCCCACAATCATCTATTTCATTTTCACACGTCAACTGTCTAATTGTAAGATAGTCATAATATCCATGTTAACATGGAGATTATGACTATGTTCACGTAAGTTTCAATATCACTGCGTCTTTCACTTCACGCTCCATATTTAAGGGTCCACTAACTAACTAACTAACTCTCTAGCCTTCTTAAACCCGAAGGTTCATGGCTGCAGCAACACAGGCCTTCCATCTGTCCCTATCTTGAGCAAGATCTATATACTATTTTCCATCCCTACCGATTTCCTTTAGGTCTATCTCAACCTTGTCCCTCCATCTTCGTCTTGGCTTTCCTACAAGTCTCTTACCATTAGGTTTCCCAAGAAGAATCCTGTAAACTCCTCTTTCCTCTCCCATTCGTGCCACATGGCCTGCCCACCTAAGTCTTCTTGATTTAATTATTCTAATAATATCTGGACATGAATACAAATTATGTAACCTTCTCCACTCACCTGTCTCCTCATCCATTTTAGGTCCAAATATTTTCCTAAGGATCTTATTTTCAAATACTCTCAATTTATGTTATTTAAGGGTCCACTTCCTCAGACAATTGACGGTTATACGTGTATACATCGCTCGTTTTACCTGTTCAAACGAATAAGCTTTCAATTTCGTGCGCTATCTAGCGTCGTCCGTGCGAACTATTTGGCGCTCGAGCGAAATCCTCTCCCTGCAGCACCCTAAAGAACTGTACCCCGTCTCACCTTTTTCTGGAACACGCATAGCGGCAGAGGAGGCTGGTAACTGCAGTCGCTCCTTCCTCCACGCAATCTCGTTTCTTCTCACGTGTTCATTGGTGGAGCCGTCTCGCGTTACTACTTGCGCAGAGACTTGTTTTCGGTCGCCTGCTCCAGAGATAATTGGGACAGGGTATAGTACAATGCCATGAAGGGGAACAATTCCTATTTGTATTCTTAGTCACTTGCTAGCCACGTCTGGCTACTCGCAACAATAAGGACGCGTGATGACTGGGCGTTCACAAAGAACTTACGTCCAGGTAGAAATTCGGAACTTGAACCTTCGATATCAATATTATGGGTCGACGTACTCGCTTAGCAGGGAAGCATCCGACTCAAGTAAACGCCATTCATATCTCAACATTGTTCTCACAAACCCCGGGAAGGAGAATTGAGAAATTTGAAGCCGATTGTGAAGGAGACCATGACTCGTCAATAGACAAAAGAGAGGAGGGGAGAGCGACAGTGGAAATTATTCATTTAAAGTTCACCTGAGAGGAGAGGGTGCACGGAAAGAGAGAGACATGCTGATGCTAAGAAGACAGATCCAAACTTGCAGCATCCGCGAAAGGAGCAATAAACCCGCGCTCCTGACTTTGCGCCGAAGTCGATCCGATATCGACGTAACCAGTCACAGTCTCTTAACCTTCGCCGGGGAAGGTCCGAACAAGAAGCTGGAACTTCCAAATCCCTGGTGATGTATTGCCTCGACTCCCTACCCAAAGTATTAGGCGCGCGCTCCAAGCGGAAAAAGTTAGAAGCCGCGTGCTCTCGGAGGTCCAGCGATAAAACTCGACTGACGGCAGGTATTTAATAAATGAGTAGGATCAACGGTAGAATGTCTTATTCGCTTTCTCTCCTCCTTTCGACTTGGAAGCCCACCAGCGCCATTGGCCATTCTAAGCGGATTGGTCCCCGAGAGCAAAGTTTTACCGAAGCGTGTCCCTACTTCGGAATACAGTGGATGTCGTTTCTCTCACCCCTTCCATACTTCACCCCCTCCCTCTCCTTTTGGTGCTTTTCATTTGTCACGGGTGTCTGGTACCAGCTTAATGCATTCAGCGTGACAGTGGCGGCCGGGCCCTCATTGAATTTAATGAACCCTAACATGTTTGCAGAGAAAATAACAGATTCTACACCACTTTTCCATTTTTGGCAAATTATACCCCTCTTGGTTTCATCTGAATGCTCGAAATACTTTCCTGTAGTTTCCGCAATATATTTTAAAAAGGGTGCATCGTGAAACTAGGTCTGTTCTACCTATCGATAATATTGACATCGATATTATCGACAGCAATTGGTGTAAAATTAAAGCATTGATTGTGAATAGCATTCTTGTGTTTTGTGATTAGTGTCATCTTGTTTTTCTCGAGAAAGAAACTGTATACTTTTCGCTATACATAATACTTTGTCGAATATAACACGTGGATAATTTGAGAGGCACATGCTTATAAAATCATGAAAAGAAAGTATTGTGAAATATCATTTTCAGAAATAATTTTTTTTAAAAAATCAACGGGTGTCTAGTGCGCGCTAGAACATCTAGGAATTCTGCTCCAAAAACGTATTCTAACTTCCCTACAAGAATGCGTAATAACGTAAGTCGTACATAAAAATGTGTCGTTTTAAATTGTACGTGGCATTATTAGACAGCTGAAACGCACCAGTAATACGTAAACTAAAACAAAACAATCTAAAACACTTGTTAACACCTTAACACTTCACAAACACATGCAATCTGGCCACCAGCTACCTGGATACTGAAGCACTGGCGCGTAAAGTAGCAAGTCAGCGTACAGCTGGAGGTCTAAATGCCGGCAGATGCGATCTTACTTCCCGCCGAGCTAGCCGCCATTCCGCGGGTGACTCTACTTACTGTTGAACTTCAAGAAAGGCCAAGACGAAGATGGAGAGAAAACGTTGAGATGGACCTAAAGGAAATCGGTAGGGATGGAAAAGAGTGGATGGATGTTGTTCACGAATCAAGATAGGGACAGATGGAAGGCGTGTGTTGCTGCAGCTATAAACCTTCAGGGTTAAGAAGGCTAGAGAGTTAGTTAGTTAGAACTTAAAGACAGATAATCGAGCTTTGAAAAGGACCGGCACAGAAGCAAGAAAAAGAACTGCCGAAAGGTAGAACACAACATAACTCAGGTTGCCACTTCACAAACCCGCATCAAGTGTTTACGGGAGCGTCTTAATCCCTCACTTCGCAGGCAGGGGACCTTTCGATGTCTCAAGTTGCCTGTTTAAGATGCTCCGGCAATGAATCGCGGCGAGAAAACCAGAGGAGGATGTCAGACGCAATAATGGGGCAAAATTGTTGGCACGTCCCCAGCTTCTTGTCTTCTGGGATTCCAGTCTTAACTCAAGACATCGTTTGTTCTTTGGTCCCTGACGAGCGGTACGTGACGTTGCGTGTGAAGATTGGAGATAAGCAAGAAACAAAGATGCAGCATCCACTGGGTTCTGGATGCTGATGTTGCTTGAAAGTTTCCACAACTTCGGAGACGTACTTGGGTTTGCTGCCAAGATTTCTTGGAGTTCTGCTTTTTACAAGATATTAATTTTCGTTTCTTTTAAAGGTTGGTTGGGTTCATGGTCCTAACGAAAGTGTGTTTCAAAAGTATCTGAACTTTTGAACATTCCGGGCTGGAAGTGTTGCTAACCAAGATTATATTCCACCAAAATGTAACTCTTTTCTTTCAGTTCGACCCTAAAATCACTATTTGTAAACCAATCATGTGCTGCATGTGACCCTTATTGGTCGAAAACGACAAATTAGGACATAATTGATTTGTTGTTTTAAGTTCATTTCATGCACAAAATTTAACAACTAATATTTCCTATTTCTTCCCTAATAGCATTCTCATGCTTCTTAAAAAAATCAGCCGACTATACAGGCTGTAATTGAAAAAATGTCCACGAATGAACGCAAAAACGTACTATACCACAAATATCTAATGTGTCTGTCAAGCAGGCGACCAGGGTTTGATAATCTAAGGTCCTTGAATATTGCGGCTCTGGGGTACACCCAGCCTCAAATATGTTGTTACCTGAGTCTGGGACAATCATAGGGTGTATAGGCGGCCTGAGAGTGCTGCTCATCACATCACCTCCATATATGGCTGAAATCGAGAATGTGTGGAGGCCCTACTTCAATCCGCCCCCTCTATGGTACGGTGCAATATATTCGGGGAACTTTAATATTCAAATACTTATAGCAAAGAGCGATTCTTGAGGTACATTTTCTGATAATTGCATTTCAACGTAATGTGCTGGAGGATCTACTTTATGAAGCCATATTGATCTACTTGCGTGGGTTCAAAGTTGAAATTCCTGCGGAAGGGATCCGATATGCTGAAGCATCAGCAAATACCAATCAGATTGATTGATTTGCGTGTAATCTCTTGTCAAGGGTTTATCAGGAATATTCCGCATACTAGAAGGTTTCTATACTTTTAAGCTCTTAATAAAATTTTAATATACAGCTTACCGCAGCAACAGGAACTCAGTAGCCGGGGGACATACCTGTAATGAGAAAATCAAGGATAAGAACAATGCTTAGTGTTACATGCAGAAACAAAGAATGCATCAAATTTATTTTATGCACTTCAAATTCATCAATTGATACAGATACTGAAGTATTAAGACAGATCCAGACACATTGGCATGCATTTTTTGTATTTGAACCAAAATGTAATGCATTTAGTTTCATTTGTATGCATCATTAGTTCATAAGGATAGGGGAGACTGGGGTGAGTTGAGCATTTATTTATGTTTAAATTTCTGCAGCTCTTAAAAATTATTATCTACTATTGATGAAATGCTACGAGCAATACCTGTAGTTTCCTTGACCACTGTGAATTTTTATTACACCATGATGCTAAAACTTGTAAAGTTATTGCTTGTTTTTTCGAAGCGTGTCAGTATTGTCAATTCACCCCGTATATGGGGTGAGTTGACTATATGTGCGGGGTCAGTTGACAATATGTGTAATTCTATCCCATACATGGTTTGGAATATTTTATTTCAAACAATATACTGCCTTAAAAATTACGGATTACAAAAATGTTTTCAAATTAACAGTATAACATGAGACATAAATGTTCCAAACTTTAAAAAATAAGTTTACAAAAGTGTTTACAGAATTTTTTACCCAGTGTTTATTTTTATTGTTATATCACAAATACAAATGCAATATACTGTCCTATAATCTTAGTCTAATATATATTATTACAAACAATGTGTCTATATGCTAAGATGTTTCTGATTAAACAATTAATTGAAGAACAATTATCTCAATAGGCCTACAGTATTGTCAACTTCCCCCCTTCCTTCCTATTGTCAACTCACCCCGATCGCCATATTGGACTTTCTGGTCATGCCGCTGCTAAACATTGCAGTTTAACAAAGTATCCGAATGTAGTATCGGTACAATTTACCATAGTCTTCTGGATAGCCTTAGCATAAACTATGTGCTTACTTACATTGAAAACGTATAAGAAAGAATATAGAGTTGAGAAAATTTACTTCGCAAGTAAGAATTGATGTTATTTGTCATGCACTAGAAACTTTGTGAACAAGACACTCAACGTCTTAGTTGTGAGTTGGTCCTAGAGATGACACATATTCACGGTAACCTGCAATGTTGCCAACTCTTGACTGGTGGGAATAAAATGGACTTTGTCAACTCGCCCCTGTGGGCAACTCCCCCAGGTCTCCCCTATGTATTCTTGTGTTAATCTTACTAAAACTTATTAGTGGTCTGAAAAGAGCGATCTCTCAAATTACTCGTATAACTAACATTTAAAACGTTATTATTTCCTGCTTTCAAAAATGTAAACATTATTATAAACAGAGTGTTTCAAAATAATTCATCGGATTTAAAATGTAGGTATATTTGGAGTTGACGAGGTCAGATTGGTAAGTTATAGAAGGAAAACTCGTCGCAATTCCTATCACACCACTAAGTACTCTATGTGGCCTCTTGTGCCCTCCCCGATGGCGCAGTGGTAGCGTCGCCGCCTTGTAATCAAGGGGTCCCGGGTTCGATACTCGGTGGAGGCATATAGTGATTTGGATTCCACTTTAAACTGTAGATCAGTCCCGATTAGCCGATCTGTGCATAAAGTGTGAAAAAACCACCAAATCAATCAATCAATCTATGTGACCTCCTGTGGTTACACAAACATGAAGGTGAAAAAGGAATTCGTACTACACTCACTCCAGCATGTTTGGAGTCTCGACCTGGGCATGGGTGTTCATCAATTTAATCTAATCACCACTCATCCTCATTGTGGTGATTAGCCAACATTAGCAGAAAAGAACTTAAAATGACAAAACTACAAATATAAATACGAATTTATTGTCCGGCGTAGATGAGCGAGGGTTAGATAAAATCGATTCGAGGACATTAACAAAGAATACTCATGCCCAGGACAAGGCTCGAACCCGGTAATTTGGTGGCGACATCGAAAATCTACCACTTAACGCGCTTGGTCGCCGAGCTGACTTTTATGTTATAACTTTTAGGTCACTGATAAATTTAACGCTTACACCTAGAGAAGTTAAAAGTCGAAATTGAACTGGATGTAGAATCAAGGTGTGAACGTTCGCTGTAAGTGATGCTTGACTATCAGAACATGGGATTATTTCAGAGTTGCGCACACCTGATCCACATTCTTCAAGTGCCGACGCACCCAGCCGCGTGCCTGTCTTCGCTGTTTGGCACGCATACTGCATGCGAGAAGAGGATGGACGACGAAGAAAGATACTGAAAAAGCAGAGGAACGTGGTACGCTATACAACACTTCAGAAGAAAAGAAAACGCCGGATGAAATAGGCTACTTTTCCATAGTTGTGGTCAACTGGTCACAATTTACAACCGGTTTTCATATTTTGGTAGACCAATTAGTCTTCAATAGGACTACACCGATTCCACTTCGAGTGTGGTTCTCATGTTCACTTGCCTATGTATTCCGCTCTTATCTCTTTACATTATCTAATTAGCAAACAAACACGTTACTTTGACACTCTACAAACCATCTTGGTCCAACAAATTATTCCATAATCTCCTCGGGCCCAGACAAATAACATTTTTGAACTTTTTTCAAATTTTCATTCAAATCACTTTAAGGAATTGATTTTTTTTTGTCCTATGATACACATTGGTTCTCAGACTCCTTAAAATCCCAAAATTGAAATTTCTTTGGAACATACCAAAGTATTTTCAGGGTGGCCATTGTAAAATCCATGTATAATTCCAGGTTTTCAAGACGAACTTTCGAAAAATTCAAGGGTACAAGAAGATGTTTTCCTTATTTCAACCTTTTGGATTAATAAAAGATCCAATTTTTCACGTCTACGGAGAAAAATTCACGAAGAAATTCCCAGAGCCAATAAATACCCGGAATTCAAGGAATTCCCGGTGAGTAGCAACCCTGATTTTGTTATTAAATATTATTGATATCAACAATAAATTGTGAAATTTGCATAAGAAACATGAAGACTGTAACATTGATATCACATGTGATGCCATTGATAACCCAATGCAAAATGGGATGACTTATGGGAAAGAGAAATTCCATTGTGACGGATGTGACATTAAGACAAATTTACATTCATTTTTAGCACCTTCAAATATGTAACTATCAATTCATGTAATTTCATTTTCCATAATGAAAGTTATTTAATTTCAGAATATTTCTCCCCATCTCGATTCTCAGCTACAGAAAATATATTTTTTTGTAATTGTGAAGGATGTGACACTCCTCATACATGACATAAAAATCTTCCTCAGTCTTTCAGAAAACTCGGCGAAATATATTGGTTTACTGAAACAATATTAATTTATTTTCAAAAAGCAAACTCTATACGACATTTAGATGCTTTTAGTTTCTAAAACCATTACTACATAGCCATGGGCGTATTTAAGGGGGGTTCAACGGGTCAACCCCCCCTTATGGTTCAGTAAAATTACGAGATTACCTGTTCTATCCGCATGTTCATAAACATTTCTTCGGACTTCTTTTATTCTCCTAAATTCGAGACGTATAGGACGAGATACTGATGGGAAGGAAATTACGAAATTCCACACACCAGATGGGACTGCAGACCAAATGTCTGCAATTTCCTGATAGTTTCGGAATTTCTACGAGAAGAAACTTCATTGGGACTGTGTAATCAGTTATAATTTTTTCCCATCGAGTCTTCTTAAAGGAATTTAGTTTTTAAAAACGCAGTGCAAGAAAACCAGGTAAACATCGTAACATTCTCAAGCTGGTTGACACAAGGTGAACAGAAAAGTATCAATACTAAGTAGCGTGACTTCGTGACTACATACACACAACTTTGTCAGCTCCAGAAACCCTCCCACTCCCCAACAAGCTTCCGGTCAGCAGTGTCCTGGACTTTCACGTGTGAAATAAAGCAAACCTAATCATACCAAAAGTTGACCCCCCCCCCTTACGTGCACTATACATACGCCCATGTACATAGCCATGAAACTTACGTTTGAATTAATAAAACCAAATTCTGCCTAGTTTTCCCTATAATTTCATTTCATAAACGATACTTTGAATAATAATAAAATTAACCTTGTTCGTCCACTTTCACATGGAATGGCTCTTATAGGGTTTTGGGTCATTGCTATGAAGGCTACTTCTTTCATTGACTGATCATCCCAGTGTAGAAGTCAAGCACATATGGTCCCTCTCCATAAAAATTGCAAATAGTAGCATAAATGAAGCAAAATGAAACCTTGGAGTAGTTGATAAGAGCAACGAATTCGCAGTAAAAATCACAGTGTTGTAAGGTCAATTCCCACCAGTGGCAAAAGATATTTCACCTGAAGACTAGAGAAGAGGTGCTCTCTAGAAATGTAGTGTTAGTGTAAGTGTAGTTTAAAAGCACTAGACTATGAATAATGTCCAATACACATTGCACGCTAATGAGTTAATGTCGAAATTAAAGTGGTGTTTGCGAGGGTTAAACCCGTAACAATTTACATCAGAGGCGATAACAGTGACAACTTTGAGCCCACCACCATAGACCCTGACAATTCTCTTCAGTTATTTGTAGGCAGACGCAGAGATGGGGAAAATAAAAAAAAATCTGGTGAAAATGTGCCTTCATAGTTTGCAACACTGCTAGGGGCACCCTCGCCTAATGCGTGCAAACTTCTATTCTCCTCTCCCTTTCCCGTTCTTCAGGGTATTTCATATCGATTTCTTATTTCGAGTTCGAGAAGAGAAAAGGGGAGGAAACAGGAAACGTTGCTTCGCCTATCTACTTCCGTTGTTTCTCGCACTTAGCATAGCCCGAAGCACGAACCCAGGACCGCTTTTACCGCCCCAGAGTGCTTTATCTCGACAAGAAAAGAGGACGCGGGAAATGGACTTTTAAAAGCATCGCCGTAGGAGCATCCGTGGAATATTAAATTTCCATACATTTTTTCCTCATTATTACGTTCTAGCGACGTAGGTCCACTCCTATGTAATGCATCCCCCGCAGGTAGGAAAACAAGACCCTAACGCATTCACATACGCATCAGAAAGAGGCCAATTTGCACATATTTCCCCTATTCAAAGGGTTTGAAAATTCCTACAGCTCTGCAGATATCCTTTTGTTTATGCATTCCATCCCGACAACGCAGCTTCTACCTCTGCGTGGATGTTGTGATGGAAAGCATAAACAGAAGGATAACACTGCACACTCAGAAGCACACGACACGCCGACCACCTAAAGTGTCTTGTAAATCGCTTTGTGGTCTACGTCTGGCACAATTTGGCTTTTTCTCCTGCAAGCTGTTTACTGAGTTACGTATAAGAATGCAATTTCCGTTTTACTTACACTACTAGGAAACGAATGCATATGCACCTAGTTTTCGTCAAAGATCTGAGTAATATTCCAAATCATCTAACTTTATCTACCGTTGTATGTGGCCTTTCTCCCAGGATTGTTAAAGGTGCAGGAATTGTAAATAAATTGAATTCCTACCCGGGAGAGTATCAGAAACCGTAAATGGATTCTGGCTGTTTATCATTAAAGTACCGGGTGTCCCAGAAGTCTTTCCCCGATTACAAATTTTATTCATATCCGCTATATGCAATGTAGAGATGTGAAAGTGGTGCCAAAATGTTGGAAAGCTAAACATTTTTCTTGTTCCAGGATTCAGTAACGTGGCTTAGTGTATCAGTGTCAGTGCCCTGGAAACCAGAAATGTTCACAAATCAGGAAAAAAGATCAGTGTGTCCTCTGGTATCACGAGACCTGGTCACCAATAACAGTGCAGAGGAACTTTCAAAAAACTTATGGAAAGATGCCGCCCGATGTCGAGAGCATTAAGTCGTGGTATGACAAGTTCAAGACCACAGAATCTGTTGCCGACTTAACGAGAAGTGGCCGACCATCAACCATAGCTATTTCAAACAACGTAAAACATCAGCCAAAAAGTTATCTTCATGATATCTTACAGAAACGTCTCGTGCATACAAGTGTAAATTGTACAGGCTTTGTTGCCTAATGATACCAGGGGACACACTGAGCTTTTTCCTGATTTGTGAACATTTCCGGTTTTCTGGGCACTGACACTGCTACACTACAGCCACGTTACTCAAACCTGCAACAAAAAAACTTGTTAGTTTTCCAACATTCTGTCACCAATTTTACATCTCTACATTGCATATAGAGGATATGAATAAAGTTTGTAATCAGGGAAAGACTTCTGGGACACCGTGTACCCTGCATTTTGAATTCGGTCCCGGAATATTTTTTCTGGTTCAATTTAAATACGGTCCAAGTTCGGTATTGAAATGAAACAATACGTAATTTAAATTGTGCGAGGAAGAAAAAAGGTTCTGGTCTTGTTAATGAACCAAATTGAACCCATTACAACTTATGGGTTGCTGGGCCTTTAACATCCCCGTTTGCTCCACAGATTCCCGAAACACAGTGTATTCATTGCAATCGCGCCAGGGGTGCCAGGTTCGAATCCTGACCTGGGCATGGATGTTTGTGAGTGACCATTCATCAATTTCATCATACCATCACTCATCCCATCTTCAAAAAATAGCCAAAAGTGGCACAAGAAGCGAAGTAAAATAAAGCAATTCAATCAATCATTGAAATCGTCGCGATTATCCTAAAGAGGCGGACATGTGACGTAAAGTCAAATGTTCACGTTAAATTGCATCACAATGTAAATTTCCTGGAGTGGATTAGTTCAGGAGGGAAACAATCTTTAATTCTTTTGTTCGGTTTGCTCGCTCTAGAAGAAAGGTGGGGGGGGGGGAGAATCGAGTGGAAAATGTTAGCCAATTCGGCTGTCGCAAGCTCTCTCCACAGCGCGTGGGTCTCCGAGAGGGATTGCAGGGAAGTGCCTGGCTGAAATTAACGCCAAGCCCCGTTGGAAACCGGCCAGGAAACAACAGACCCTTGCGATGCGACCAGAATCCAACGCAGCGATCCGGGACGCCACCGAGCGTCCGGAGTACGGAGGTCGCCATGAAAGATATGTCGTTATTATTAGCGTTTAATGTACCCTGAAATTTCTGGACAAAATCTCAATGGCGTTTGAAGCTGCGTGTGGAGTACATCGGGCGTAAATGCGAACCGAATAATGGGTCGCTGTGACTGGGCGTCCAGATCCGTCCGCGGGAGTATCAAATTTCCGATCTTCCTGAACTGATTCCCGAACCGACTGGTGCTGCTCTCCGAGCACTATAGTTCCCGAGTTAAGTATGTTTTGTTGCTTAATGTCGCTTTCTGCCTGAAGTCTCATGAAGATCGGACTATGGATAATAACTAAATTATTGATGTGGTTATTTGACGTCGATTTTTTCTGCCATTTTGGGCTAATCGCGACGATGAGGATGAATGGGACAACATGAAATTCATGATTTCATTGTTACTTAGCGTTGCTTTTCTGTGACTTCTTGGCAAATCGCAACGATGAGGATGAATGAAGATGTGAATTTGATGAAGGGACACTCGCAAATTAGAAAGAACACCCATGCCACAGCCTGGGATTCGAACCCGTGACCCCTTGCGTTATAGCAAGCTGTACTAACCATGAAACTGATGAAACGACAATAAGAAACACAAATGGGCAAGGGAAACCGCCACAGGGGGTTATATTGTCTGCGAGTGTGATGTCAGGGTCTCGTTAGTCTGCAACAATGTGGTCCAGTACGTGGGAATGATAGAGTGCCTACTGAAAAGGCTATTCCTTACAGCTCAATTTATCATAAATAAAAGAACAACCAGTGGGAAATTTGTATGCCTTATCCTGGAATCGAATTCATAACCCTTGGCTGGGGATTCAGGCACTTTGTTGTGAACTTACCTTTATGCACATATAAATCACTAAAATATACCTTTACTGGGAACATACACCTAGACTTCATCAATGAAAAGCCTTAGTCATTAGTAGTTCCATCTATGTTTCTTATAAGTCTCATTTCTGCCTCTTGAAGTTAATCGTGGCGATGACGAGCGCGACGATGACTAGATAAATTTGATGAAGGGGATGCTCATAAAGGAGCAGCCACTGCCAGGTCAGGGCTCTAACCGGCATCCATCCTTTGGTGGGAACATGAGAAACGTGAAGTCATCGCACTCTTACTGACTAGAGTTCTCGCCACGAAAACCGTCCAGTCAAGGTCACGTCACGCACCTACAGTGTTGCCAATAAGCAACAATTTTAACAGACGAAATCAACCGCATACGTTCAACGCGCGAAGTGTCGACTGAGCAGCTTAGAAGAAGTGTGGCAAACCTGGAGGGCCAGGGGTGTGGAGGAGGCAAGGGAAAGCTCTGACCTTGACTGGACTGTTTGTAATACGAGAATTTCTGGTTCGTTACTCGATTCGGGTACATTTCAATGATTCAGAACGTACTCGAAACTGTAGATCGAGTCTCTCATGACGCTCACTGTACATGACATGGAAAATAATGAGAAATTTTGGAAACTTTGCTTCTATATGCTTATTTCATATTCTCCTTAAAAAGGTTCTCAAAACTTTTATGCTAGTGTTGTTTCCCTCGCATTACTTTGTGTGGCGAATATTTTTGCCTTTACATAACAACGCCCACACTTGTCCAATCTTACAGAAGAAGCAGAATAAAACTGGCAACCGCACTAGCCCTATTTCCTCTTTCTCATCTCGAATGACAGTTTCATTATTACTTGCAATGTGATGAATGAAATTCTCAGTGCACTTTCTATCCTCAGCAACGCTTTGCAAAAGAAGCATTTGAGTCTGACTAAAGTCATCCCTCTAATTACTTCAACCTGGTTGCTGAGGAAGATGCTAGGAAAGTGCAATTGAAGAAACTGAAAACAGGTTCAACGGTCAATCTGTTGATACCATGAGATTCGCAAGTCTATTTGAAACCTTTTAGTCAGTAGTAGACTTGCAAGACACCGAAGCCAAAAGGTTTTGTGCTAATTTTCCCTTGCTTAAGGTGCAAGGCGTTCTTGCTGACCTCAAGTCCTACAAATTTTTTGTCCAAGCCGATGCTTGATAATGGAATATATACAGAGGCTGACAATCCATTGTTGAAAATCTTAGAAGCTGACGTGGGATATTGAGAGTTGAAAAAACTCTCAAGTCCTAACCATTCCCGTAACGACAGCCGGCGTAGAAAGGTCTCTCAGTGCTATGAATAGGATACTAATTAGGACAAGAAGTAGAATGCTACCAGGAACTTTAATGCATTGCATAATAATCATTGAGGGACCTAAGATTCCAACTGATGATTTTCTGGAGAAAACAGTAGATTTATATGCCACTAAGAAAGCTCCCAGGATAAGTTTGCTGTAAATTCTTCATGCATTCTTAAGCTTTGCATGTGTTCTATTGAGTTTAAAAATTGTAATATTTTTCCTGGTTCACCATTGTGGAATTTGTTCTGGATGATAAAATGTAAAAGTAGGTGATAATTTACTACTTACTATTGTAATGCTAAATGACAATATGATATTTGTAACTGTTAGGCAACAGACTTAACAAGAAACAGAGACAAATAAAAAGAAAAATCTATGTCTTTCCACACTGAATTACTAAGTATACTTAGGTCACCGCATTCTCTTTTATTTTTGTTACTGTACGTCATTTCCCGCCTGTAACGCTCAGCCACTTGTAATTCTCAATGTTAAAAGCACATATGTTGTATTTCACAGATGAGATTCACAACGCCCTCCCGGTTCTTTGGAATGCCCCCCCTCCCCGGAGAAAATTATCTGAAAGAAACACTGCGCTCGTCTGTCGTGTGTGTGTGTTGAGAAAGACTACACGTTCTAAATCTGTTTTATACATCACCGTAAAAACCTTGCCAGTCATCTTCTAAATGAAGCTTCAAAGCACGTGAAAATCGTTTAATTCGACGTTAAGAGTTAAAACCAGGAAGAAAAAACGTCTGCTGAAACAGCAGCCCTGTGGAAACATACAACCGGGATCCTTCCACCCACGAACTGTTTTCGCAAGTGATTCAAGGGACCTTGAAAAGATCCAACCTCGGTCTTTAAGGGGAGGATCGCGTCATCTACGCCCATTGGACCTGAGACGCATAGGCTACTAAATCTGTTCCCACGAGGGGGAGCTAACCAAATGAGTAATTGGTCCAAAAATAACGAGAACGTTTTTCCCGCCGTGTGCATCGACGGTGCCGCTAAACTACTGGCGGGGAAATGATCTTTGAAGGCCACTGAAATAGACACGCTACAGACAGAGGACACACACAGAGGAAAGGGGCACAAGCGAAGAGAGGAAAGGGAGCTAGAGTAGTTATAGAGTGTGATAGACAGAACTGGGTGATAGAAGAGAGCTATAGAATGATCTGTGTACACATACACAAAGAGAAAAGAAACAGAGGCAGAAAATGAAAGAAAGATAAAATAGAAAAATAGGAGGAAAGTGATAGAAATGAGAAAGGAAAAGGACAGAAACAGGACAAAGAAAGATGAGACACATAAGAGCATAAAGCAAAGGAAATAAGAGAGAAATATCCATGGATATAAGGGAAAGAAGATCCATGGAAATAACAGAGAAGGCCCATGGAAATAACAGAGAAGACCCATGGAAATAACTAAGAAAAATCTATGGAAATAACAGAAAGACCAGCGATAGAGACAAGATAAACAAAACAGACGGAGACAAGATAACGAAAGGTGAAAGAAATAAGAGAAAGAAATATGTCTGACAGGATAAAGAAAGACCAAAATTAGAGAAAGAAAAGAGGTAGAAATAAAAAAAAATAAAGTCGAGGGAAATGAAAGAAGGTAAAAAGAGAAGACAATGAAAAGAGAGATAGATAGAGAAGAAAGTATTCAGCTCCGAGAAGAATATTGTCAAAAAGCATTTCGTCACACAAATTTCAATTGTATTTCCGAAATACCTAAATTTTACTACAATATCTACTTATATAATACAATTGTGGGATGAACAATGGATAAATCGTTCCGTCGTCATGTAACATAAAAATATAACTTGACCCGGTGTCCTGACTGTGCGTCATCCAATGAAGAACCGTTATGACGGCCTCTGCCATTTGAACCACAGAATCGAGTTTATCAAGAGCCGTAAAGGCACGAACAACATAAAGACGCAACTATGAAAAAAGGTAAGGGAAATTTGCAGGATTGTAGTACAGAACTCAATATAAAAGTAAATACGGTAAACAGTAAAACTAACCCCCCCTCACCCTCATGGCACCGTGCCATGAAGACACATGGCTGTGTGGAGATAGGGAGCCACTTTGTAGAGGTTGGGTGAACCTCAGAGCCACATTTTGCAGAGATATTGTCGGAAATACTCATCTGAATTCATCCTCGCACGTCTAACAACTGAACCACCATGACACTAATGATAGTAAAGATGGTCCGAAATAATAAAAACTAATATGAAGAATGGGATAGGAAAATATATTTTTATCTTCGGGGAAAGAATATGTGTAGAGATACGAAAGAGAGGAAGAGAACAAAATGAAATGAAAAAAACAAGACGATAAGAAAAACAGGAAGAAAACTGACTCTACAAGGGATACCTGGAAAACTTCAGGTACTTCAGACCCTTTGCAATTTGTAATGCTCCTTCCTGCGTGAGTTTTAAATTCCTTCTTCCCTCTGCTCCTGCCGAACTTCTCCCTCGAAGAGAGCCTGTGACTTTCTGATCGGTCGATGTTCTAGATAGTCTCCGTACTCCATCAAATTCTGATCTGACTGGGAACCTTCAATGTCCCATCGATTCAGGGTTGCCAACCGCCAAGAAGAATAATCCTCCAGTTGAACAAGAGTGTGAAATGTCAACAAATATGATTCAAAATGATTGTTCACAAATCAGAAATAATCACGTTATCATTGCAGAGGATTGAATCACTATCGAATAATTATGCAATGTGCAAAACTGTAAGTTTCAGAAATACCATTTGTGGTCATTTGCATATAGAATAAGAGTCAAATTTGAAGTCCAGAACAGAAGGAGACAAATGTTCAATTATATTATTGAGATTTTTTAAAATGAAGATGCTGTTGTCAGTCGTCCTTGGATAGTAAATGAATGGAACGTACCAGAATGGTTACATACAAGCAAACAGGTCCTCGACGAACATAATCTTACTAACAAGAATTGTGTCTTGCTGTCTTCTACACGCTGTGCAAGTTTGTATGTGCTTTACGGCGACAGCATGCACATAAAAAGTTAGTCAATTTTCTCTTACAAAAGCATCTATTCGTTAAGTAGACAAGATTATATATCCAGAGTTATAAGCGGTTGCTTAGAATAAATTAGTAGATAGACGAGGGATATAAGGGGTGACCCTTTTACAAGACACCCAAATGTCAACCTCCTTTCCATGTAGTACAGTCACGGATAGTTCTGGGTTGTAATTAATGCATTGACTTTCAATGGAATCGTTACAACCTAGCAGTGTCCGTGACTGTACACCCTGTACTCAATTATGAAGACTAGCGAGGGTCTGGCCTGGACTCGCAGCCAATATAATCCTCTCTGGGAATCGTGTTCTGTCGCCCGTATATCTTTGTGATTTTTCCTGCATCAGTTTCTTTGAATTATTGTTTTAAGTCAACTTTATGCACAGAAAAGCTAGTCGGAAACGGACCTTCAGTTCAAAGTAGGATCCGAACCACTGTGCCATGTGTTTCCACCGGATATCGAACCCGGCACCTCTTGATTACAAGGCGACGACTACCCTTTCATCAGTATTGTCCCTATATGCTGATGATTCATCCATTTCATCATATCACAATTCATTCTCATCTTGGCAATTAGCAAGAGTGGCAGAAATGCGAAGTAAAATAAATCGATTAATTAATTAATAATAATCTATTAATTCATTTAGAAAACAGACGATTTGATCTTGAGAAGTGAATAAGCATATTGATTATTCTTACATAGAACTTACTTTTTAAGTGTAATATTTACTGTTGCACTTACTTTATGCTGGTTAGAGGTGAATATATTAGAATCGACAGCAATGTTTTCTTAAGATTAAATTTTGTCTCACGCTACACTCAATACACGAGTGTGTTCTGTTGATTTTACCCTCTCCCCGTCCGCCCATGATAAAAAAGTTCTGTGAAGCCGCAGCATCATATATGTGGGTTCGTAATTCGTTCGCATTTAATTAAGGAAGAGAGACACACTAAATTTAGCTAAAGATATTTTGGGAGAGATACACTTGATGCACACTGCTTTGACTAAGGGCATTTTTCAAGAGCGTTTGGCTGAAGTTCAGGGGAGGAAAAAAAACTTCCACACACACACACAAGACCTTCTCCCTGACGTTGATTGAAATGTAATCCGCGAGGGTCAGAGATTCAGTCGAGGGCTGTGGGTGGGAAAGGGAAAACCGAGGGATGCAGAAGGGGAAAAAATAAGGGTTGAAAAATTAAGGTTCGTTGTGGAAAGGATTGTGACACCAGCCGAGCTAGAAGAGTGCTGAGGGATCGGAAAGAGGGTTGAAACGTTCAATTTTCGAGGAAAAGTCAACGCTTGGTACGGGAGATCGGAAAGATTTCCGTCGTTAAAATCTACTGCACGCATCCCACACAAAAGGGGGAAACTTGCTACTTAACGTACGTCGGCGAGGCCGACGGGGTTTTCGGAATTCGTAAACTGAGCACATTTTGCTCCCTAGGTTGGCCAAAAATTTCTACGGAAGAGTATTGAGAATTTTTGTTCTATCATACGAGAGGACAGCACCAACGCGTTCTTCGTTCCAGTGAATTTCAATCTTCAGTGACGCGCTTGCTCTTTTACCTACGCATTTTTGTGCTTTCGATAAAGTGATGTGGTTATTGAAGTTGTTATATTTGCCATATTTCTCCATAACGTTTCAGAGTGAAGAACAAAGTGATGTTATCATCATCAGACTTCGCCGTACAGTTTCAGAATGAAGAACACACTGTTATGATCACCAGACAAGACCGTACAGTTTAAGAATGAAGATCAAAGTGGTGGTATGATCACCAGACTACACAGTACAGTTTCAGAATGAAGAGAAAAGGTGATGTTACGATCACCAGACTACACTGTACAGTTTAAGAATGAAGATCAAAGTGGTGATATGATTATGAGACTTCATAGTACATTTTCAGAAAGTAGAGCAAAGTGGTGTTATGGCCACCAGACTACACCGTACAGTTTCAGAATGTTGAGCAAAGGGGTTTCATGGTCACCAGACTTCACAGTACAGTTTGAGAATGATCAGCAAAAGTGTTGGTATGATCACCAGACTACATCGTACAGTTTAAGAATGAAGAGAAAATGTGATGTTATGATCACCAGACTACACCGTACAGTTTCAGAATGATGAGAAAAGTGGTTTCATGATCACCAGACTTCACAGTACAGTTTCAGAAAGTACAGCAAAGTGGTGGTATGATCACCAGATTTCACCGTACAGTTTCAGAGTGATGAGCAAAGTGATCAGGGAGTTTCTGAATGAGGATGAAAGTAAAGATATCATCAACAGATTTCTACGAAGTGTTACCATTGGCAGTAAGCTAAACACATCATAAAAATTGACCGTATATGATAATTCCTAATCCATGCATAAAATTTTACTAAGAATAAAAATTTACCGTCACTATTGCCAGACTTATCCAATATACAATTAATTGTTGTCTTCACAAAATTTTGTATATCTTGAAATGCAGCATTATTTGTCCCGTAAATGTCGTTCTCTTACAATACCAAGCAGTATTTAATTAACAGATACCACTAGTCGGATTCTAAGGAAAAGTAAATGAACGTCGTTATTGCAATGAAATGTTAGGACACTCACTGAACTCAATGGAACGAAGCTGATGTAATTTGCGATGACACGTTCCATCAACGTCCCAAAGGCCAGACTTTGCCTTTACCCCTCCGTGCTGGAGGCCACAACCAAGGTTTACCTAGCTTCCAGATAACATCATTATTACGGGAAAGTGTATGTGGTTAACCTGGAATATAGTTCTTCTGTTTACACGTTGCCGCAATAAAATGCCCCAAACAAGAGCACCAATTAGCGAAAAGCCTTTACGCTAACTGAGTCCATCCTCGCGTTTCGTGTAACAGTTCACGTGCAAAAAAAATCGCAATAAACAGACTTTTGCGAAAAAAATTGCAATGCGAAAAAAAGCGTCATAAAAAGCGCGAGTGAGCACAGATAAACCTTCGTGTAATCCGATGAATTTTAACGGTTAATGAGGGAGGAATGGATATTATTCTTTGCATAAATGATCAACAGTGCAATTGCAGAAGCATGTTGTTTCGGGCTCGTTACTTTGTTTTGATTCACAACAACAGGTACGCCCGGCTGCTAGACGAGGAGATATCGTCCGGAATAATTATCTTCCAGATCGCCTCACGGGGAGTAATACCTCGGTACACTACCATGCTGGGCATTGGAGAGGAGATGGTGGATTTCAACTTTAAAATTGGTTGAAGTGGTTCTGATTTGTTACGAGTAACTGAACATAACGTTTAGTTAGAACTGGCAAAACGTATTCAGATACCTAAGCATTGCACGGATGTAAAGAATTTCTTTCAGTGTTAACAGTATATGATTTACAACAAAGATTGATTGATCGATATTAAGTTTTTAAGTCCACTTTATGCACAGAAAGGTTAATCGGGACTGGACTTACAGTTTAAAGTGGGATACGAATCACTATGTGCCTCCACCGGGTATCGAACCCGGGATCCCTTGATTACAAGGTAACGACGCTACCACTGCGCCATCGGGGAGGCTAGTGGACACGCTGTCGTGATTACATACTCGTACTTCATGTGGCTTATGGCACTATCTCGGGGAGGACGAGGGGCATTGGCCTTGGGGGGGATGAGCAACCCTGCCTCACCCCTCCCTCTCTGTTTATCTGTCTGTATCTATGGATACGTCAAGAAATCGGATAGAACAGCCCGCATCGACGCAAAGATACCCTCGAGGCATGAAGCACACCCCTTCGCGGATTATAACAATAAAAAAAGAAGCTCCCAAAGCATTTCCCGGGAACCGTAACTTAACTAGCCTCATCAAAATTTCGTCTCCCATCTTTACGTATCATTGCCCGTCACTCCCCCCTTTTCCTCCCGTATAATGAAGGCACGACAAAAGCAGAGATTGACTTCATCCAGCGGGGGGGGATGATGGGCTCTTCCCCTTCATTGTTTTTAACGCAGCGAGCTCGAAATTATTCGCAGAAGTAGTTGCTGTGAGGATGTTCGAATGCCGTAGAATCCCTCTATAAAGTCATCGCGAGAATAACACTCATCTTAAGAGCGTGACAATTCCAAAGAGAATGGCCAGATAAGGGGGAAATAAATCCTAATTGGCAATACTGGTAATTAGATCTAATTTATGCATACGGCGAAGGAAACGAGTCACGCCTTTGGTTTTTATTTTCCATTTCGAATCTCCGTGCCGACTCTTTTTCTTTGATTTCCCTAATCTCTGCTGAGGAATTTACGAGAAATATGATCGGAGACTGAATTGCTGGCGCCGTTCTATATCGTAAATTTGGAACTAAATATTCATGAATATTAACAAAAAAAGAAGAACATAAACACAGCGAAAAGGAAACTAATGCTGTTCGTAACAGTGGCGTAATAATGATTCTCTCTCTACCGGGGGCGGAAGGGGGCTTGTTTCAATGCTCTCCCGCTACACATATAACTCGAAATGCATAAAATCAAGGCTGGTGTAGCAATTGGCACAGCGAAACGTGTAATTTTGTAACTTTGAAATGATCATGTCTTCTCCATTAACGCATTTGCAGCTGACAAAAGCTACACTTTGATGCAAAATAAAGTATGCAGTTTTTTTTTTTTTCACTTTAATGCGTTGTTGGAGACGTCTGTGTGTCATTCCATACATTGTAGGTTCTATGTGCAAGTCCACTGAAAGTTTATCGTTGGCTCTGGAGGTCCTCAATGAGGTAATTTCTTCGTTTTAGACGTCAAATTTTGGTAGCTGTTTGCACAATGTCGATTTATTGTTAACTAGCTAATTGCCTGGCGTTGCCAGGGTATTTATTTATCCCAATCTTCTATTAAAGTTGTCCGTGGGAGAAACATGGCGATCTTAAATCCACTCCGCATTACTTAATAGACTGCCCCTGTGACTTGTTGATCGTGATCGAGAAAGGAAGTGTCTCTCTCTCTCTCTCTCTCTCTCTCTGAAATAGCATCGTGAATATCACCAATTAGTTTAGCGACCCTGAAAACTATGGATTCCACACTAATATCGGT